>NW_028138993.1:0-268922 GCF_964270905.1 Leucopleurus acutus
GGGGGGCAGTGAGACTTCATTGTAGTGCAGATTTCCTTTGCAAGCTTGCTTGGTTGGCCAAAAAGGGCGTATGCGTTTTTTCCTGAATATATTCAGGAAAAAACGCATACGCCCTTTTTGGCCAAGTGCATTATTGTGGACGTTCTGCCTCTTTTCCTATGCTTTACATGCAATTCCAGTCTACCTCCTGAAATCGGTTTCCTTCAATTCTGCCCCGCTTTCAACTCCTCTTGGCAGCCTTACTTCAATATATTTTAGGAAGATAGCTGTCATTTATAACTCTGCAGGTTTGTGAATTACAGTGCCCCTGAGCTCCTTTCTTCAACTCACTTTCTTGTGAGCTGGCCGCAACATCGCAGGATTACTTCAGGCCCTAGTTTGGTTCCGGCACAGCATGCTGCGACTTTGGTTAATTCCTCTTCCTGGTGGGAAATGAGAGTTAAATTTGCCCGTCCAGACACCTCCACCTAGTCTCTCATTGGTTCTCCCTTATCCTGTTCATTTTCCACAGAAATTGCAAACTGGGCCAAACAGGAGGTTAAAGGCACTAACTCTCCAAGAGGGGGAGTGTTAGTGAAGCGTCTGCAATGTTGCACCCGAGTACCAGGGGACGAAAACTGAGACACATTTGAACACGTTTTCCGATCACACGGTGGATCATACTCTGGGTTCCACATGCATGTTTTAGCTGAAGGAAGAATCCCTTAAACCTGGAGAGTTGAGACCCATGGAATGGGTACCATGCAATATGACTTCAAAGGGTCTGCATTTGCTCACCGAACCTTACCAATCCTATCACTCCTGCGTTTATGCCGCTGTACACACGCTTGATTCTCTTTCGGAGACATATAAATCCATAGGTTTTAAGATTCTTACTAGTCAGGTAGATTCTTACTAGTCAGGTATATTCTTAGGCGTTTAATATGGGGTGTTGAGTCCACTTCGTTGAGCAAGGAGTAGCTCTTGTCTATTACATATTTGGCTTATGGAACAGTATCTGTGCTAATTTCAATCTCTGGTTTTATGCCGCACCCCAAGTCACCTTTCCCCTTAAGCAAGCATAAGTTGGTTTTCTACATTTCACACCCTGTTCTGTTTTGTAATTCAGTTCCTGTGTAGCCAAGTTTACATTCCGTGTAGTAGTGATATCTTATGATGTTTCTTTTTCTGTGTGACTTATTTCAGTTAGAATCATCGTACCTGAATCCACTCATTATGCTGCTACGGGCCTGATGACATAGATTTCATTGCTGAGTGATATTGCATTGTACGTAAGTACCACAACTTCTTTATCCATTTTTCGCTTTCTGTGATATTGATCTTGTACCGTAAACGAGGTTCTTGTAAACAGAGCCGGCCGAAACTTTGGGGTGGCTGTGTCTTTTTGATTTTAATTTCCCTAAGCTATAGGACCATAAGTGGAAGTGCCCTAGGCTCTGTTGCTTTGTGTTTTAGATGTTTCAGGAAACACCATACACTTCTTCAGAGTGGCTGTTTGCAATTTACATCCCGCCCATCAGCATAACAAGGCTCCTAGTTCTCCATGGCCTCTCCTGCCTTTCTGGATTTTACACTATTTTCAGATGGCCCTTTTGACCGGGGGGCAGTGAGTCTTCATTGTAGTGCAGATTTCCTTTGAAAGCTTGCTTGGTTGGCCAAAAAGGGCGTATGCGTTTTTTCCTGAGGAAAAAACGCATACGCCCTTTTTGGCCAAGTGCATCATTGTGGACGTTCTGCCTCTTTTCCTATGCTTTACATACAATTCCAGTCTACCTCCTGAAATCGGTTTCCTGCAATTCTGCCCCGCTTTCAACTATTCTTGGCTGCCTTACTTCAATATATTTTTGGAAGATAGCTGTCATTTATAACTCTGCAGGTTTGTGAATTACAGTGCCCCTGAGCTCCTTTCTTCAACTCGCTTTCTTGTGAGCTGGCCGCAACACCGCAGGATTGCTTCAGGCCCTAGTTTGGTTCCGGCACGGCATTTTGAGCCTTTGGTTAATTCCTCTTCCTGGTGGGAAATGAGAGTTAAATTTGCCCGTCCAGACACCTCCACCTAGTCTCTCATTGGTTCTCCCTATTCCTGTTCATTTTCCACAGAAATTGCAAACTGGGCCAAACAGGAGGTTAAAGGCACCGACTCTCCAAGTGGGGAGAGTGTTAGGAAAGCGTCTGGAATGTTGCACCCGAGTACCAGGGGACGAAAACTGAGACACATTTGAACACGTTTCCCGATGACACCGTGGATCATACTCTGGGTTCCACATGCATGTTTTAGCTGAAGGAAGAATCCCTTAAACATGGAGAGTTGAGACTCATGGAATGGGTACCATGCAATATGACTTCAAAGGGTCTGCATTTGCTCACCGAACCTCACTAGTCCTATCACTGCTGCGTTTATGCCGCTGTACACACGCTTGATTCTCTTTCGGAGACGTATAAACCCATAGGTTTTAAGATTCTTACTAGGCAGGTATATTGTTAGGCGTTTAATATGGGGTGTTGAGTCCACTTCGTTGAGCAAGGAGTAGCTCTTGTCTATTACATATTTGGCTTATGGAACGGTATCTGTGCTAATTTCAATCTCTGGTTTTATGCAGCACCCCAGCTCACCTTTCCCCTTAAGCAAGCATAAGTTGGTTTTCTACATTTGACACCCTGTTCTGTTTTGTAATGCAGTTCTTGTGTAGCCAAGTTTACATTCCGTGTAGTAGTGATATCTTATGATGTTTCTTTTTCTGTGTGACTTATTTCACTTAGAATCATCGTACCTGAATCCACTCATTATGCTGCTACGGGCCTGATGACATAGATTTCATTGCTGAGTGATATTGCATTGTACGTAAGTAGCACAACTTCTTTATCCATTTTTCGCTTTCTGTGATATTCAACTTGTACCGAAAACGAGGTTCTTGTAAACAGAGCCGGCCGAAAATTTGGGGTGGCTGTGTCTTTTTCATTTTCATTTCCCTAAGCTATAGGACCATAAGTGGAAGTGCCCTAGGCTCTGTTGCTTTGTTTTTTGGATGTTTCAGGAAACACCATACACTTCTCCAGAGTGGCTGCTGGCAATTTACATCACGCCCATCAGCATAACTAGGCTCCCAGTTCTCCATGGCCTGTCCTGCCTTTCTGGATTTTACACTTTTTTCAGATGGCCCTTTTGACCGGGGGGCAGTGAGACTTCATTGTAGTGCAGATTTCCTTTTCAAGCTTGCTCTGTTGGCCAAAAAGGGCGTATGCGTTTTTTCCTGAATATATTCAGGAAAAAACGCATACGCCCTTTTTGGCCAAGTGCATCATTGTGGACGTTCTGCCTCTTTTCCTATGCTTTACATGCAATTCCAGTCTACCTCCTGAAATCGGTTTCCTGCAATTCTGCCCCGCTTTCAACTATTCTTGGCTGCCTTACTTCTATATATTTTTGGAAGATAGCTGTCATTTATAACTCTGCAGGTTTGTGAATTACAGTGCCCCTGAGCTCCTTTCTTCAACTCGCTTTCTTGTGAGCTGGCCACAACACCGCAGGATTGCTTCAGGCCCTAGTTTGGTTCCGGCATGGCATGTTGAGCCTTTGGTTAATTCCTCTTCCTGGTGGGAAATGAGAGTTAAATTTGCCCGTCCAGACACCTCCACCTAGTCTCTCATTGGTTCTCCCTATTCCTGTTCATTTTCCACAGAAATTGCAAACTGGGCCAAACAGGAGGTTAAAGGCACCGACTCTCCAAGTGGGGAGAGTGTTAGTAAAGCGTCTGGAATGTTGCACCCGAGTACCAGAGGACGAAAACTGAGACACATTTGAACACGTTTTCCGATCACACGGTGGATCATACTCTGGGTTCCACATGCATGTTTTAGCTGAAGGAAGAATCCCTTAAACATGGAGAGTTGAGACCCATGGATGGGTACCATGCAATATGACTTCAAAGGGTCTGTATTTGCTTACCGAACCTCACCAATACTATTACTGCTGCGTTTATGCCACTGTACACACGCTTGATTCTCTTTCAGGGACATATAAATCCATAGGTTTTAAGATTCTTACTAGTCAGGTATATTGTTAGGCGTTTAATATGGGGTGTTGAGTCCACTTCGTTGAGCAAGGAGTAGCTCTTGTCTATTACATATTTGGCTTATGGAACGGTATCTGTGCTAATTTCAATCTGTTGTTGTATGTAGCACCCCAACTCACCTTTCCCCTTAAGCAAGCATAAGTGGGTTTTCTACATTTGACACCCTGTTCTGTTTTGTAATTCAGTTCCTGTGTAGCCAAGTTTACATTCCTTGTATTAGTGATATCTTATGATGTTTCTTTTTCTGTGTGACTTATTTCACTCAGAATCATCGTACCTGAATCCACTCATTATGCTGCTACGGGCCTGATGACATAGATTTCATTGCTGAGTGATATTGCATTGTACGTAAGTACCACAACTTCTTTATCCATTTTTCGCTTTCTGTGATATTCAACTTGTACCGTAAACGAGGTTCTTGTAAACAGAGCCGTCCCAAACTTTGGGGTGGCTGTGTCTTTTTGATTTTAATTTCCCTAAGCTATAGGACCATAAGTGGAAGTGCCCTAGGCTCTGTTGCTTTGTTTTTTGGATGTTTCAGGAAACACCATACATTTCTCCACAGTGGCTGCTGGCAATTTACATCACGCCCATCAGCATAACTAGGCTCCCAGTTCTCCATGGCCTGTCCTGCCTTTCTGGATTTTACACTTTTTTCAGATGGCCCTTTTGACCGGGGGGCAGTGAGACTTCATTGTAGTGCAGATTTCCTTTGCAAGCTTGCTTGGTTGGCCAAAAAGGGCGTATGCGTTTTTTCCTGAATATATTCAGGAAAAAATGCATACGCCCTTTTTGGCCAAGTGCATCATTGTGGACGTTCTGCCTCTTTTCCTATGCTTTACATGCAATTCCAGTCTACCTCCTGAAATCGGTTTCCTGCAATTCTGCCCCGCTTTCAACTATTCTTGCCTGCCTTACTTCAATATATTTTTGGAAGATAGCTGTCATTTATAACTCTGCAGGTTTGTGAATTACAGTGCCCCTGAGCTCCTTTCTTCAACTCGCTTTCTTGTCAGCTGGCCGCAACACCGCAGGATTGCTTCAGGCCCTAGTTTGGTTCCGGCACGGCAGGCTGAGCCTTTGGTTAATTCCTCTTCCTGGTGGGAAATGAGAGTTAAATTTGCCCGTCCAGACACCTCCACCTAGTCTCTCATTGGTTCTCCCTATTCCTGTTCATTTTCCACAGAAATTGCAAACTGGGCCAAACAGGAGGTTAAAGGCACCGACTCTCCAAGTGGGGAGAGTGTTAGTAAAGCGTCTGGAATGTTGGACCCGAGTACCAGGGGACGAAAACTGAGACACATTTGAACACGTTTTCCGATCACACGGTGGATCATACTCTGGGTTCCACATGCATGTTTTAGCTGAAGGAAGAATCCCTTAAACATGGAGAGTTGAGACCCATGGATGGGTACCATGCAATATGACTTCAAAGGGTCTGCATTTGCTCACCGAACCTCACCAATACTATTACTGCTGCGTTTATGCCACTGTACACACGCTTGATTCTCTTTCGGAGACATATAAATCCATAGGTTTTAAGATTCTTACTAGTCAGGTATATTCTTAGGCGTTTAATATGGGGTGTTGAGTCCACTTCGTTGAGCAAGGAGTAGCTCTTGTCTATTACATATTTGGCTTATGGAACGGTATCTGTGCTAATTTCAATCTCTTGTTGTATGCAGCACCCCAACTCACCTTTCCCCTTAAGCAAGCATAAGTTGGTTTTCTACATTTGACACCCTGTTCTGTTTTGTAATTCAGTTCCTGTGTAGCCAAGTTTACATTCCGTGTAGTAGTGATATCTTATGATGTTTCTTTTTCTGTGTGACTTATTTCACTTAGAATCATCGTACCTGAATCCACTCATTATGCTGCTACGGGCCTGATGACATAGATTTCATTGCTGAGTGATATTGCATTGTACGTAAGTACCACAATTTCTTTATCCATTTTTCGCTTTCTGCGATATTGAACCTGTACCGTAAACGAGGTTCTTGTAAACAGAGCCGTCCCAAACTTTGGGGAGGCTGTGTCTTTTTGATTATTATTTCCCTAAGCTATACGACCATAAGTGGAAATGCCCTAGGCTCTGTTGCTTGGTTTTTTGGATGTTTCAGGAAACACCATACACTTCTCCAGAGTGGTTGTTGGCAATTTACATCCCGCCCATCAGCATAACAAGGCTCCCAGTTCTCCATGGCCTGTCCTGCCTTTCTGGATTTTACACTTTTTTCGGATGTCCCTTTTGACCGGGGGGCAGTGAGACTTCATTGTAGTGCAGATTTCCTTTGCAAGCTTGCTTGGTTGGCCAAAAAGGGCGTATGCGTTTTTTCCTGAATATATTCAGGAAGAAACGCATACGCCCTTTTTGGCCAAGTGCATCATTGTGGATGTTCTGCCTCTTTTCCTATGCTTTACATGCAATTCCAGTCTACCTCCTGAAATCGGTTTCCTGCAATTCTGCCCCGCTTTCAACTATTCTTGGCTGCCTTACTTCAATATATTTTTGGAAGATAGCTGTCATTTATAACTCTGCAGGTTTGTGAATTACAGTGCCCCTGAGCTCCTTTCTTCAACTCGCTTTCTTGTGAGCTGGCCACAACACCGCAGGATTGCTTCAGGCCCTAGTTTGGTTCCGGCATGGCATGTTGAGCCTTTGGTTAATTCCTCTTCCTGGTGGGAAATGAGAGTTAAATTTGCCCGTCCCGACACCTCCAGCTAGTCTCTCATTGGTTCTCCCTATTCCTGTTCATTTTCCACAGAAATTGCAAACTGGGCCAAACAGGAGGTTAAAGGCACCGACTCTCCAAGTGGGGAGAGTGTTAGTAAAGCGTCTGGAATGTTACACCCGAGTACCAGGGGACGAAAACTGAGACACATTTGAACACGTTTTCCGATCACACGGTGGATCATACTCTGGGTTCCACATGCATGTTTTAGCTGAAGGAAGAATCCCTTAAACATGGAGAGTTGAGACCCATGGATGGGTACCATGCAATATGACTTCAAAGGGTCTGTATTTGCTTACCGAACCTCACCAATACTATTACTGCTGCGTTTATGCCACTGTACACACGCTTGATTCTCTTTCAGGGACATATAAATCCATAGGTTTTAAGATTCTTACTAGTCAGGTATATTCTTAGGCGTTTAATATGGGGTGTTGAGTCCACTTCGTTGAGCAAGGAGTAGCTCTTGTCTATTACATATTTGGCTTATGGAACGGTATCTGTGCTAATTTCAATCTCTTGTTGTATGCAGCACCCCAACTCACCTTTCCCCTTAAGCAAGCATAAGTTGGTTTTCTACATTTGACACCCTGTTCTGTTTTGTAATTCAGTTCCTGTGTAGCCAAGTTTACATTCCGTGTAGTAGTGATATCTTATGATGTTTCTTTTTCTGTGTGACTTATTTCACTTAGAATCATCGTACCTGAATCCACTCATTATGCTGCTACGGGCCTGATGACATAGATTTCATTGCTGAGTGATATTGCATTGTACGTAAGTACCACAACTTCTTTATCCATTTTTCGCTTTCTGTGATATTCAACTTGTACCGTAAACGAGATTCTTGTAAACAGAGCCGGCCGAAACTTTGGGGTGGCTGTGTCTGTTTGATTTTAATTTCCCTAAGCTATAGGACCATAAGTGGAAGTGCCCTAGGCTCTGTTGCTTTGTTTTTTGGATGTTTCAGGAAACACCATACACTTCTCCATAGTGGCTGCTGGCAATTTACATCCCGCCCATCAGCATAACAAGGCTCCCAGTTCTCCATGGCCTGTCCTGCCTTTCTGGATTTTACACTTTTTTCAGATGGCCCTTTTGACCGGGGGGCAGTGAGAGTTCATTGTAGTGCAGATTTCCTTTGCAAGCTTGCTTGGTTGGCCAAAAAGGGCATATGCGTTTTTTCCTGAATATATTCAGGAAGAAACGCATACGCCCTTTTTGGCCAAGTACATCATTGTGGATGTTCTGCCTCTTTTCCTATGCTTTACTTGCAATTCCAGTCTACCTCCTGAAATCGGTTTCCTGCAATTCTGCACCGCTTTCAACTCCTCTTGGCAGCCTTCCTTCAATATATTTTTGGAAGATAGCTGTCATTTATAACTCTGCAGGTTTGTGAATTACAGTGCCCCTGAGCTCCTTTCTTCAACTCGCTTTCTTGTGAGCTGGCCGCAACACCGCAGGATTGCTTCAGGCCCTAGTTTGGTTCCGGCACGGCATGCTGAGCCTTTGGTTAATTCCTCTTCCTGGTGGGAATTGAGAGATAAATTTGCCCGTCCACACACCTCCACCTAGTCTCTCATTGGTTCTCCCTATTCCTGTTCATTTTCCACAGAAATTGCAAACTGGGCCAAACAGGAGTTTAAAGGCACTGACTCTCCAATTGGGGAGAGTGTTAGTAAAGCGTCTGGAATGTTGCACCCGAGTACCAGGGGACGAAAACTGAGACACATTTGAACACGTTTTCCGATCACACGGTGGATCATACTCTGGGTTCCACATGCATGTTTTAGCTGAAGGAAGAATCCCTTAAACATGGAGAGTTGAGACCCATGGAATGGGTACCATGCAATATGACTTCAAAGGGTCTGCATTTGCTCACCGAACCTCACCAATCCTATCACTGCTGCGTTTATGCCACTGTACACACGCTTGATTCTCTTTCGGAGACATATAAATCCATAGGTTTTAAGAGTCTTACTAGTCATGTATATTGTTAGGCGTTTAATATGGGGTGTTGAGTCCACTTCGTTGAGCAAGGAGTAGCTCTTGTCTATTACATATTTGGCTTATGGAACGGTATCTGTGCTAATTTCATCTGTTGTTGTATGTAGCACCCCAACTCACCTTTCCCCTTAAGCAAGCATAAGTGGGTTTTCTACATTTGACACCCTGTTCTGTTTTGTAATTTAGTTCCTGTGTAGCCAAGTTTACATTCCGTGTAGTAGTGATATCTTATGATGTTTCTTTTTCTGTGTGACTTATTTCACTTAGAATCATCGTACCTGAATCCACTCATTATGCTGCTACGGGCCTGATGACATAGATTTCATTGCTGAGTGATATTGCATTGTACGTAAGTACCACAACTTCTTTATCCATTTTTCGCTTTCTGTGATATTCAACTTGTACCGTAAACGAGGTTCTTGTAAACAGAGCCGTCCCAAACTTTTGGGTGGCTGTGTCTTTTTGATTTTAATTTCCCTAAGCTATAGGACCATAAGTGGAAGTGCCCTAGGCTCTGTTGCTTTGTTTTTTGGATGTTTCAGGAAACACCATACATTTCTCCACAGTGGCTGCTGGCAATTTACATCACGCCCATCAGCATAACTAGGCTCCCAGTTCTCCATGGCCTGTCCTGCCTTTCTGGATTTTACACTTTTTTCAGATGGCCCTTTTGACCGGGGGGCAGTGAGACTTCATTGTAGTGCAGATTTCCTTTGCAAGCTTGCTTGGTTGGCCAAAAAGGGCGTATGCGTTTTTTCCTGAATATATTCAGGAAAAAATGCATACGCCCTTTTTGGCCAAGTGCATCATTGTGGACGTTCTGCCTCTTTTCCTATGCTTTACATGCAATTCCAGTCTACCTCCTGAAATCGGTTTCCTGCAATTCTGCCCCGCTTTCAACTATTCTTGCCTGCCTTACTTCAATATATTTTTGGAAGATAGCTGTCATTTATAACTCTGCAGGTTTGTGAATTACAGTGCCCCTGAGCTCCTTTCTTCAACTCGCTTTCTTGTGAGCTGGCCGCAACACCGCAGGATTGCTTCAGGCCCTAGTTTGGTTCCGGCACGGCAGGCTGAGCCTTTGGTTAATTCCTCTTCCTGGTGGGAAATGAGAGTTAAATTTGCCCGTCCAGACACCTCCACCTAGTCTCTCATTGGTTCTCCCTATTCCTGTTCATTTTCCACAGAAATTGCAAACTGGGCCAAACAGGAGGTTAAAGGCACCGACTCTCCAAGTGGGGAGAGTGTTAGTAAAGCGTCTGGAATGTTGCACCCGAGTACCAGGGGACGAAAACTGAGACACATTTGAACACGTTTTCCGATCACACGGTGGATCATACTCTGGGTTCCACATGCATGTTTTAGCTGAAGGAAGAATCCCTTAAACATGGAGAGTTGAGACCCATGGATGGGTACCATGCAATATGACTTCAAAGGGTCTGCATTTGCTCACCGAACCTCACCAATACTATTACTGCTGCGTTTATGCCACTGTACACACCCTTGATTCTCTTTCGGAGACATATAAATCCATAGGTTTTAAGATTCTTACTAGTCAGGTATATTCTTAGGCGTTTAATATGGGGTGTTGAGTCCACTTCGTTGAGCAAGGAGTAGCTCTTGTCTATTACATATTTGGCTTATGGAACGGTATCTGTGCTAATTTCAATCTCTTGTTGTATGCAGCACCCCAACTCATCTTTCCCCTTAAGCAAGCATAAGTTGGTTTTCTACATTTGACACCCTGTTCTGTTTTGTAATTCAGTTCCTGTGTAGCCAAGTTTACATTCCGTGTAGTAGTGATATCTTATGATGTTTCTTTTTCTGTGTGACTTATTTCACTTAGAATCATCGTACCTGAATCCACTCATTATGCTGCTACGGGCCTGATGACATAGATTTCATTGCTGAGTGATATTGCATTGTACGTAAGTACCACAACTTCTTTATCCATTTTTCGCTTTCTGTGATATTCAACTTGTACCGTAAACGAGGTTCTTGTAAACAGAGCCGTCCCAAACTTTTGGGGGGCTGTGTCTTTTTGATTTTAATTTCCCTAAGCTATAGGACCATAAGTGGAAGTGCCCTAGGCTCTGTTGCTTTGTTTTTTGGATGTTTCAGGAAACACCATACACTTCTCCAGAGTGGCTGCTGGCAATTTACATCCCGCCCATCAGCATAACAAGGCTCCCAGTTCTCCATGGCCTGTCCTGCCTTTCTGGGTTTTACACTTTTTTCAGATGGCCCTTTTGACCGGGGGTCAGTGAGACTTCATTGTAGTGCAGATTTCCTTTGCAAGCTTGCTTGGTTGGCCAAAAAGGGCGTATGCGTTTTTTCCTGAATATATTCAGGAAAAAACGCATACGCCCTTTTTGGCCAAGTGCATCATTGTGGACGTTCTGCCTCTTTTCCTATGCTTTACATGCAATTCCAGTCTACCTCCTGAAATCTGTTTTCTGCAATTCTGCCCCGCTTTCAACTATTCTTGGCTGCCTTACTTCAATATATTTTTGGAAGATAGCTGTCATTTATAACTCTGCAGGTTTGTGAATTAAAGTGCCCCTGAGCTCCTTTCTTCAACTCGCTTTCTTGTGAGCTGGCCGCAACACCGCAGGATTGCTTCAGGCCCTAGTTTGGTTCCGGCATGGCATGTTGAGCCTTTGGTTAATTCCTCTTCCTGGTGGGAAATGAGAGTTAAATTTGCCCGTCCAGACACCTCCACCTAGTCTCTCATTGGTTCTCCCTATTCCTGTTCATTTTCCAGAGAAATTGCAAACTGGGCCAAACAGGAGGTTAAAGGCACCGACTCTCCAAGTGGGGAGAGTGTTAGTAAAGCGTCTGGAATGTTGCACCCGAGTACCAGGGGACGAAAACTGAGACACATTTGAACACGTTTTCCGATCACACGGTGGATCATACTCTGGGTTCCACATGCATGTTTTAGCTGAAGGAAGAATCCCTTAAACATGGAGAGTTGAGACCCATGGAATGGGTACAATGCAATATGACATCAAAGGGTCTGCATTTGCTCACCGAACCTCACCAATCCTATCACTGCTGCGTTTATGCCGCTGTACACACGCTTGATCCTCTTTCGGAGACATATAAATCCATAGGTTTTAAGATTCTTACTAGTCAGGTATATTCTTAGGCGTTTAATATGGGGTGTTGAGTCCACTTCGTTGAGCAAGGAGTAGCTCTTGTCTATTACATATTTGGCTTATGGAACGGTATCTGTGCTAATTTCAATCTCTGGTTTTATGAAGCACCCCAACTCACCTTTCCCCTTAAGCAAGCTTAAGATGGTTTTCTACATTTGAGGCCCTGTTCTGTTTTGTAATTCAGTTCTTGTCTGGCCAAGTTTACATTCCGTGTAGTAGTGATATCTTACGATGTTTCTTTTTCTGTGTGACCTATTTCACTTAGAATCATTGTACCTGAATCCACACATTATGCTGCTACGGGCCTGATGACATAGATTTCATTGCTGAGTGATATTGCATTGTACGTAAGTACCACAACTTCTTTATCCATTTTTCGCTTTCTGTGATATTGAACTTGTACCGTAAACGAGGTTCTTGTAAACAGAGCCGGCCCAAACATTGGGGTGGCTGTGTCTTTTTGATTTTAATTTCCCTAAGCTATAGGACCATAAGTGGAAGTGCCCTAGGCTCTGTTGCTTTGTTTTTTGGATGTTTCAGGAAACACCATACACTTCTCCAGAGTGGCTGTTGGCAATTTACATGCCGCCCATCAGCATAACAAGGCTCCCTGTTCTCCATGGCCTGTCCTGCCTTTCTGGATTTTACACTTTTTTCAGATAGCCCTTTTGACCGGGGGGCAGTGAGACTTCATTGTAGTGCAGATTTCCTTTTCAAGCTTGCTTGGTTGGCCAAAAAGGGCGTATGCGTTTTTTCCTGAATATATTCAGGAAAAAACGCATACGCCCTTTTTGGCCAAGTGCATCATTGTGGACGTTCTGCCTCTTTTCCTATGCTTTACATACAATTCCAGTCTACCTCCTGAAATCGGTTCCCTGCAATTCTGCCCCGCATTCAACTCCTCTTGGCAGCCTTACTGCAATATATTTTTGGAAGATAGCTGTCATTTATAACTCTGTAGGTTTGTGAATTACAGTGCCCCTGAGCTCCTTTCTTCAACTCGCTTTCTTGTGAGCTGGCCGCAACACAGCAGGATCTCCTCAGGCCCTAATCTAGTTCCAGCATGGCACACGGAGCCTTTGGTTAATTCCTCTTCCTGGTGGGAAATGAGAGTTAAATTTGCCCGTCCAGACACCTCCACCTAGTCTCTCATTGGTTCTCCCTCTTCCTGTTTATCTTACGTAGAAATTGCAAACTGGGCCAAACAGGAGCTTAAAGGCACTGACTCTCCAAGTGGGGAGAGTGTTAGTAAAGCGTCTGGAATGTTGCACCCGAGTACCAGGGGACGAAAACTGAGACACATTTGAACACGTTTCCCGATCACACGGTGGATTATACTCTGGGTTCCACATGCATGTTTTAGCTGAAGGAAAAATCCCTTAAACCTGGAGAGTTGAGACCCATGGAATGGGTACCATGCAATATGACTTCAAAGGGTCTGCATTTGCTCACCGAACCTCACCAGTCCTATCACTGCTGCGTTTATGCCGCTGTACACACCCTTGATTCTCTTTCGGAGACATATAAATCCATAGGTTTTAAGATTCTTACTAGTCAGGTATATTCTTAGGCGTTTAATATTGGGTGTTGAGTCCACTTCGTTGAGCAAGGAGTAGCTCTTGTCTATTACATATTTGGCTTATGGAACGGTGTCTGTGCTAATTTCAATCTCTGGTTTCATGCAGCACCCCAACTCACCTTTACCCTTAAGCAAGCATAAGTTGGTTTTCTACATTTGACACCCTGTTTTGTTTTGTAATTCAGTTCCTGTGTAGCCAAGTTTACATTCCGTGTAGTAGTGATATCTTATGATATTTCTTTTTCTGTGTGACTTATTTCTCTTAGAATCATCATACCTGAATCCACTCATTATGCTGTCACGGGCCTGATGACATAGATTTCTTTGCTGAGTGATATTGCATTGTACGTAAGTACCACAATTTCTTTATCCATTTTTCGCTTTCTGCGATATTGAACCTGTACCGTAAACGAGGTTCTTGTAAACAGAGCCGTCCCAAACTTTGGGGAGGCTGTGTCTTTTTGATTATTATTTCCCTAAGCTATACGACCATAAGTGGAAATGCCCTAGGCTCTGTTGCTTGGTTTTTTGGATGTTTCAGGAAACACCATACACTTCTCCAGAGTGGCTGTTGGCAATTTACATCCCGCCCATCAGCATAACAAGGCTCCCAGTTCTCCATGGCCTGTCCTGCCTTTCTGGATTTTACACTTTTTTCGGATGGCCCTTTTGACCGGGGGGCAGTGAGACTTCATTGTAGTGCAGATTTCCTTTGCAAGCTTGCTTGGTTGGCCAAAAAGGGCGTATGCGTTTTTTCCTGAATATATTCAGGAAGAAACGCATACGCCCTTTTTGGCCAAGTGCATCATTGTGGACGTTCTGCCTCTTTTCCTATGCTTTACATGCAATTCCAGTCTACCTCCTGAAATCGGTTTCCTGCAATTCTGCCCCGGTTTCAACTCCTCTTGGCAGCCTTACTTTAAGATATTTTTGGAAGATGGCTGTCATTTATAACTCTGTAGGTTTGTGAATTACAGTGCCCCTGAGCTCCTTTCTTCAACTCGCTTTCTTGTGAGCTGGCCGCAACACCGCAGGATTGCTTCCGGCCCTAGTTTGGTTCCGGCACGGCATGCTGGGCCTTTGGTTAATTCCTCTTCCTGGTGGGAAATGAGAGTTAAATTTGCCCGTCCAGACACCTCCACCTAGTCTCTCATTGGTTCTCCCTATTCCTGTTCATTTTCCACAGAAATTGCAAACTGGGCCAAACAGGAGGTTAAAGGCACTGACTCTCCAAGTGGGGAGAGTGTTAGTAAAGCATCTGGAATGTTGCACCCGAGTACCAGGGGACGAAAACTGAGACACATTTGAACACGTTTTCCGATCACATGGTGGATCATACTCTGGGTTCCACATGCATGTTTTAGCTAAAGGAAGAATCCCTTAAACATGGAGAGTTGAGACCCATGGAATGGGTACCATGCAATATGACTTCAAAGGGTCTGCATTTGCTCACCGAACCTCACCAATCCTATCACTGCTGCGCTTATGCCGCTGTACACACGCTTGATTCTCTTTCGGAGACATATAAATCCATAGGTTTTAAGATTCTTACTAGTCATGTATATTGTTAGGCGTTTAATATGGGGTGTTGAGTCCACTTCGTTGAGCAAGGAGTAGCTCTTGTCTATTACATATTTGGCTTATGGAACGGTATCTGTGCTAATTTCAATCTCTTGTTGTATGTAGCACCCCAACTCACCTTTCCCCTTAAGCAAGCATAAGTGGGTTTTCTACATTTGACACCCTGTTCTGTTTTGTAATGCAGTTCCTGTGTAGCAAAGTTTACATTCCGTGTAGTAGTGATAACTTATGATGTTTCTTTTTCTGTGTGACTCATTTCACTTAGAATCATCGTACCTGAATCCACTCATTATGCTGCTACGGGCCTGATGACATAGATTTCATTGCTGAGTGATATTGCATTGTAAGTAAGTACCACAACTTCTTTATCCATTTTTTGCTTTCTGTGATATTGAACTTGTACCGTAAACGAGGTTCTTGTAAACAGAGCCGTCCCAAACTTTGGGGTGGCTGTGTCTTTTTGATTTTACTTTCCCTAAGCTATAGGACCATAAGTGGAAATACCCTAGGCTCTGTTGCTTTGTTTTTTGGATGTTTCAGGAAACACCATACACTGCTCCAGAGTGGCTGCTGGCAATTTACATCCCGCCCATCAGCATAACAAGGCTCCCAGTTCTCCATGGCCTGTCCTGCCTTTCTGGGTTTTACACTTTTTTCAGATGGCCCTTTTGACCGGGGGGCAGTGAGACTTCATTGTAGTGCAGATTTCCTTTGCAAGCTTGCTTGGTTGGCCAAAAAGGGCGTATGCGTTTTTTCCTGAATATATTCAGGAAAAAACGCATACGCCCTTTTTGGCCAAGTGCATCATTGTGGACGTTCTGCCTCTTTTCCTATGCTTTACATGCAATTCCAGTCTACCTCCTGAAATCTGTTTTCTGCAATTCTGCCCCGCTTTCAACTATTCTTGGCTGCCTTACTTCAATATATTTTTGGAAGATAGCTGTCATTTATAACTCTGCAGGTTTGTGAATTACAGTGCCCCTGAGCTCCTTTCTTCAACTCGCTTTCTTGTGAGCTGGCCGCAACACCGCAGGATTGCTTCAGGCCCTAGTTTGGTTCTGGCACGGCATGCTGAGCCTTTGGTTAATTCCTCTTCCTGGTGGGAAATGAGAGTTAAATTTGCCCGTCCAGACACCTCCACCTAGTCTCTCATTGGTTCTCCCTATTCCTGTTCATTTTCCACAGAAATTGCAAACTGGGCCAAACAGGAGGTTAAAGGCACCGACTCTCCAAGTGGGGAGAGTGTTAGTAAAGCGTCTGGAATGTTGCACCTGAGTACCAGGGGACGAAAACTGAGACACATTTGAACACGTTTTCCGATCACACGGTGGATCATACTCTGGGTTCCACATGCATGTTATAGCTGAAGGAAGAATCCCTTAAACATGGAGAGTTGAGACCCATGGAATGGGTACAATGCAATAAGACTTCAAAGGGTCTGCATTTGCTCACCGAACCTCACCAATCCTATCACTGCTGCGTTTATGCCGCTGTACACACGCTTGATCCTCTTTCGGAGACATATAAATCCATAGGTTTTAAGATTCTTACTAGTCAGGTATATTCTTAGTCGTTTAATATGGGGTGTTGAGTCCACTTCGTTGAGCAAGGAGTAGCTCTTGTCTATTACATATTTGGCTTATGGAACGGTATCTGTGCTAATTTCAATCTCTGGTTTTATGCAGCACCCCAACTCACCTTTCCCCTTAAGCAAGCATAAGTTGGTTTTCTACATTTGACACCCTGTTCTGTTTTGTAATTCAGTTCTTGTGTAGCCAAGTTTACATTCCATGTAGTAGTGATATCTTATGATGTTTCTTTTTCTGTGTGACTTATTTCACTTAGAATCATCGTACCTGAATCCACTCATTATGCTGCTACGGGCCTGATGACATAGATTTCATTGCTGAGTGATATTGCATTGTACGTAAGTACCACAACTTCTTTATCCATTTTTCGCTTTCTGTGATATTGAACTTGTACCGTAAACGAGGTTCTTGTAAACAGAGCCGTCCCAAACTTTGGGGTGGCTGTGTCTTTTTGATTTTAATTTCCCTAAGCTATAGGACCATAAGTGGAAGTGCCCTAGGCTCTGTTCCTTTGTTTTTCGGATGTTTCAGGAAACACCATACACTTCTCCAGAGTGGCTGCTGGCAATTTACATCCCGCCCATCAGCATAACAAGGCTCCCAGTTCTCCATGGCCTGTCCTGCCTTTCTGGATTTTACACTTTTTTCCGATGGCCCTTTTTACCGGGGGGCAGTGAGACTTCATTGTAGTGCAGATTTCCTTTGCAAGCTTGCTTGGTTGGCCAAAAAGGGCGTATGCGTTTTTTCCTGAATATATTCAGGAAAAAACGCATACGCCCTTTTTGGCCAAGTGCATCATTGTGGACGTTCTGCCTCTTTTCCTATGCTTTACATGCAATTCCAGTCTACCTCCTGAAATCGGTTTCCTGCAATTCTGCCCCTCTTTCAATTCCTCTTGGCTGCCTTACTTCAATATATTTTTGGAAGATAGCTGTCATTTATAACTCTGCAGGTTTGTGAATTACAGTGCCCCTGAGCTCCTTTCTTCAACTCGCTTTCTTGTGAGCTGGCCGCAACACCGCAGGATTGCTTCAGGCCCTAGTCTGGTTCCGGCACGGCATGCTGAGCCTTTGGTTAATTCCTCTTCCTGGTGGGAAATGAGTTAAATTTGCCCGTCCAGACACCTCCACCTAGTCTCTCATTGGTTCTCCCTATTCCTGTTCATTTTCCACAGAAATTGCAAACTGGGCCAAACAGGAGGTTAAAGGCACCGACTCTCCAAGTGGGGAGAGTGTTAGTAAAGCGTCTGGAATGTTGCACCCGAGCACCTGGGGATGAAACCTGAGACACATTTGAACACGTTTCCCGATGACACCGTGGATTATACTCTGGGTTCCACATGCATGTTTTAGCTGAAGGAAGAATCCCTTAAACATGGAGAGTTGAGACCCATGGAATGGGTACCATGCAATATGACTTCAAAGGGTCTGCATTTGCTCACCGAACCTCACCAGTCCTATCACTGCTTCGTTTATGCTGCTGTACACACGCTTGATTCTCTTTCGGAGACATATAAATCCATAGGTTTTAAGATTCTTACTAGTCAGGTATATTCTTAGGCGTTTAATATGGGGTGTTGAGTCCACTTCATTGAGCAAGGAGTAGCTCTTGTCTATTACATATTTGGCTTATGGAACGGTATCTGTGCTAATTTCAATCTCTGGTTTTATGCAGCACCCCAACTCACCTTTCCCCTTAAGCAAGCATAAGTTGGTTTTCTACATTTGACACCCTGTTCTGTTTTGTAATTCAGTTCTTGTGTAGCCAAGTTTACATTCCGTGTAGTAGTGATATCTTAGGATGTTTCTTTTTCTGTGTGACTTATTTCACTTAGAATCACCGTACCTGAATCCACTCATTATGCTGCTACGGGCCTGATGACATAGATTTCATTGCTGAGTGATATTGCATTGTACGTAAGTACCACAACTTCTTTATCCATTTTTCGCTTTCTGTGATATTGAACTTGTACCGTAAACGAGGTTCTTGTAAACAGAGCCGTCCCAAACTTTGGGGTGGCTGTGTCTTTTTGATTTTCATTTCCCTAAGCTATAGGACCATAAGTGGAAGTGCCCTAGGCTCTGTTGCTTTGTTTTTTGGATGTTTCAGGAAACACCATACACTTCTCCAGAGTGGCTGCTGGCAATTTCCATCCCGCCCATCAGCATAACAAGGCTCCCAGTTCTCCATGGCCTGTTCTGCCTTTCTGGATTTTACACTTTTTTCAGATGGCCCTTTTGACCGGGGGGGCAGTGAGACTTCATTGTAGTGCAGATTTTCTTTTCAAGCTTGCTTGGTTGGCCAAAAAGGGCGTATGCGTTTTTTCCTGAATATATTCAGGAAAAAACGCATACGCCCTTTTTGGCCAAGTGCATCATTGTGGACGTTCTGCCTCTTTTCCTATGCTTTACATGCAATTCCAGTCTACCTCCTGAAATTGGTTTCCTGCAATTCTGCCCCTCTTTCAACTCCTCTTGGCAGCCTTACTTCAATATATTTTTGGAATATAGCTGTCATTTATAACTCTGCAGGTTTGTGAATTACAGTGCCCCTGAGCTCCTTTCTTCAACTCGCTTTCTTGTGAGCTGGCCGCAACACCGCAGGATTGCTTCAGGCCCTAGTTTGTTTCTGGCACGGCATGCTGAGCCTTTGGTTAATTCCTCTTCCTGGTGGGAAATGAGAGTTAAATTTGCCCGTCCAGACACCTCCACCTAGTCTCTCATTGGTTCTCCCTATTCCTGTTCATTTTCCACAGAAATTGCAAACTGGGCCAAACAGGAGGTTAAAGGCACTGACTCTCCAAGTGGGGAGAGTGTCAGTAAAGCGTCTGGAATGTTGCACCCGAGTACCAGGGTACGAAAACTGAGACACATTTGAACACGTTTTCCGATCACACCATGGATCATACTCTGGGTCCAACATGCATGTTTTAGCTGAAGGAAGAATCCCTTAAACATGGAGAGTTGAGACCCATGGAATGGGTACCATGCAATATGACTTCAAATGGTCTGCATTTGCTCACCGAACCTCACCAATACTATCACTGCTGCGTTTATGCCGCTGTACACACGCTTGATTCTCTTTCGGAGACATATAAATCCATAGGTTTTAAGATTCTTACTAGTCAGGTATATTCTTAGGCGTTTAATATGGGGTGTTGAGTCCACTTCGTTGAGCAAGGAGTAGCTCTTGTCTATTACATATTTGGCTTATGGAACGGTATCTGTGCTAATTTCAATCTCTTGTTGTATGCAGCACCCCAATGCACCTTTCCCCTTATGCAAGCATAAGTTGGTTTTCTACATTTGACACCCTGTTCTGTTTTGTATTTCAGTTCCTGTGTAGCCAAGTATACATTCCGTGTAGTAGTGATATCTTATGATGTTTCTTTTTCTGTGTGACTTATTTCACCTAGAATCATCGTACCTGAATCCACTCATTATGCTGCTACGGGCCTGATGACATAGATTTCATTGCTGAGTGATATTGCATTGTACCTAAGTACCACAACTTCTTTATCCATTTTTCGCTTTCTGTGATATTGAACTTGTACCGTAAACGAGGTTCTTGTAAACAGAGCCGTCCCAAACTTTGGGGTGGCTGTGTCTTTTTGATTTTAATTTCCCTAAGCTATAGGACCATAAGTGGAAGTGCCCTAGGCTCTGTTGCTTTGTTTTTTGGATGTTTCGGGAAACACCATACACTTCTCCAGAGTGGCTGCTGGCAATTTACATCCCGCCCATCAGCATAAGAAGGCTCCTAGTTCTCCCTGTCCTGTCCTGCCTTTCTGGATTTTACACTTTTTTCAGATGGCCCTTTTGACCGGGGGGCTGTGAGACTTCATTGTAGTGCAGATTTCCTTTGCAAGCTTGCTTGGTTGGCCAAAAAGGGCGTATGCGTTTTTTCCTGAATATATTCAGGAAAAAACGCATACGCCCTTTTTGGCCAAGTGCATCATTGTGGACGTTCTGCCTCTTTTCCTATGCTTTACATGCAATTCCAGTCTACCTCCTGAAATCGGTTTCCTGCAATTCTGCCCCGCTTTCAACTATTCTTGGCTGCCTTACTTCAATATATTTTTGGAAGATAGCTGTCATTTATAACTCTGCAGGTTTGTGAATTACAGTGCCCCTGAGCTCCTTTCTTCAACTCGCTTTCTTGTGAGCTGGCCGCAACACCGCAGGATTGCTTCAGGCCCTAGTTTGGTTCCGGCATGGCATGTTGAGCCTTTGGTTAATTCCTCTTCCTGGTGGGAAATGAGAGTTAAATTTGCCCGTCCAGACACCTCCACCTAGTCTCTCATTGGTTCTCCCTATTCCTGTTCATTTTCCACAGAAATTGCAAACTGGGCCAAACAGGAGGTTAAAGGCACCGACTCTCCAAGTGGGGAGAGTGTTAGTAAAGCGTCTGGAATGTTGCACCCGAGTACCAGGGGACGAAAACTGAGACACATTTGAACACGTTTTCCGATCACACGGTGGATCATACTCTGGGTTCCACATGCATGTTTTAGCTGAAGGAAGAATCCCTTAAACATGGAGAGTTGAGACCCATGGAATGGGTACCATGCAATATGACTTCAAAGGGTCTGCATTTGCTCACCGAACTTCACCAATCCTATCACTGCTGTGTTTATGCCACTGTACACACGCTTGATTCTCTTTCGGAGACATATAAATCCATAGGTTTTAAGATTCTTACTAGTCAGGTATATTCTTAGGCGTTTAATATGGGGTGTTGAGTCCACTTCGTTGAGCAAGGAGTAGCTCTTGTCTATTACATATTTGGCTTATGGAACGGTATCTGTGCTAATTTCAATCTCTTGTTGTATGCAGCACCCCAACTCACCTTTCCCCTTAAGCAAGCATAAGTTGGTTTTCTACATTTGACACCCTGTTCTGTTTTGTAATTCAGTTCCTGTGTAGCCAAGTTTACATTCCGTGTAGTAGTGATATCTTATGATGTTTCTTTTTCTGTGTGACTTATTTCACTTAGAATCATCGTACCTGAATCCACTCATTATGCTGCTACGGGCCTGATGACATAGATTTCATTGCTGAGTGATATTGCATTGTACGTAAGTACCACAACTTCTTTATCCATTTTTCGCTTTCTGTGATATTGAACTTGTACCGTAAACGAGGTTCTTGTAAACAGAGCCGTCCCAAACTTTGGGGTGGCTGTGTCTTTTTGATTTTAATTTCCCTAAGCTATAGGACCATAAGTGGAAGTGCCCTAGGCTCTGTTGCTTTGTTTTTTGGATGTTTCAGGAAACACCATACACTTCTCCAGAGTGGCTGTTGGCAATTTACATCCCGCCCATCAGCATAACAAGGCTCCCAGTTCTCCATGGCCTGTCCTGCTTTTCTGGGTTTTACACTCTTTTCAGATGGCCCTTTTGACCGGGGGGCAGTGAGACTTCATTGTAGTGCAGATTTCCTTTGCAAACTTGCTTGGTTGGCCAAAAAGGGCGTATGCGTCAGGAAAAAACGCATACGTCCTTTTTGGCCAAGTGCATCATTGTGGACGTTCTGCCTCTTTTCCTATGCTTTACATGCAATTCCAGTCTACCTCCTGAAATCGGTTTCCTGCAATTCTGCCCCGCTTTCAACTATTCTTGGCTGCCTTACTTCAATATAATTTTGGAAGATAGCTGTCATTTATAACTCTGCAGGTTTGTGAATTACAGTGCCCCTGAGCTCCTTTCTTCAACTCGCTTTCTTGTGAGCTGGCCGCAACACCGCAGGATTGCTTCAGGCCCTACTTTGGTTCCGGCATGGCATGTTGAGCCTTTGGTTAATTCCTCTTCCTGGTGGGAAATGAGAGTTAAATTTGCCCGTCCAGACACCTCCACCTAGTCTCTCATTGGTTCTCCCTATTCCTGTTCATTTTCCACAGAA
Organism: Leucopleurus acutus; assembly: GCF_964270905.1. NCBI lineage: Eukaryota > Metazoa > Chordata > Mammalia > Artiodactyla > Delphinidae > Leucopleurus > Leucopleurus acutus. The sequence continues at coordinate 22,620 of NW_028138993.1, forward strand.
ATTGCAAACTGGGCCAAACAGGAGGTTAAAGGCACCGACTCTCCAAGTGGGGAGAGTGTTAGTAAAGCGTCTGGAATGTTGCACCCGAGTACCAGGGGATGAAAACTGAGACACATTTGAACACGTTTTCCGATCACACGGTGGATCATACTCTGGGTTCCACATGCATGTTTTAGCTGAAGGAAGAATCCCTTAAACATGGAGAGTTGAGACCCATGGAATGGGTACCATGCAATATGACTTCAAAGGGTCTGCATTTGCTCACCGAACCTCACCAATCCTATCACTGCTGCGTTTATGCCGCTGTACACACGCTTGATCCTCTTTCGGAGACATATAAATCCATAGGTTTTAAGATTCTTACTAGTCAGGTATATTCTTAGGCGTTTAATATGGGGTGTTGAGTCCACTTCGTTGAGCAAGGAGTAGCTCTTGTCTATTACATATTTGGCTTATGGAACGGTATCTGTGCTAATTTCAATCTCTGGTTTTATGCAGCACCCCAACTCACCTTTCCACTTAAGCAAGCATAAGTTGGTTTTCTACATTTGACACCCTGTTCTGTTTTGTAATTCAGTTCCTGTGTAGCCAAGTTTACATTCCGTGTAGTAGTGATATCTTATGATGTTTCTTTTTCTGTGTGACTTATTTCACTTAGAATCATCGTACCTGAATCCACTCATTATGCTGCTATGGGCCTGATGACATAGATTTCATGGCTGAGTGATATTGCATTGTACGTAAGTACCACAACTTCTTTATCCATTTTTCGCTTTCTGTGATATTCAACTTGTACCGTAAACGAGGTTCTTGTAAACAGAGCCGTCCCAAACTTTAGGGTGGCTGTGTCTTTTTGATTTTAATTTCCCTAAGCTATAGGACCATAAGTGGAAGTGCCCTAGGCTCTGTTGCTTTGTTTTTTGGATGTTTCAGGAAACACCATACACTTCTCCAGAGTGGCTGCTGGCAATTTACATCCCGCCCATCAGCATAACAAGGCTCCCAGTTCTCCATGGCCTGTCCTGCCTTTCTGGATTTTACACTTTTTTCAGATGGCCCTTTTGACCGGGGGGCAGTGAGACTTCATTGTAGTGCAGATTTCCTTTGCAAGCTTGCTTGGTTGGCCAAAAAGGGCGTATGCGTTTTTTCCTGAATATATTCAGGAAAAAACGCATACGCCCTTTTTGGCCAAGTGCATCATTGTGGACGTTCTGCCTCTTTTCCTATGCTTTACATGCAATTCCAGTCTACCTCCTGAAATCGGTTTCCTCCAATTCTGCCCTGCTTTCAACTCCTCTTGGCAGCCTTACTTCAATATATTTTAGGAAGATAGCTGTAATTTATAACTCTGCAGGTTTGTGAATTACAGTGCCCCTGAGCTCCTTTCTTCAACTCACTTTCTTGTGAGCTGGCCGCAACATCGCAGGATTACTTCAGGCCCTAGTTTGGTTCCGGCACGGCATGCTGCGCCTTTGGTTAATTCCTCTTCCTGGTGGGAAATGAGAGTTAAATTTGCCCGTCCAGACACCTCCACCTAGTCTCTCATTGGTTCTCCCTTATCCTGTTCATTTTCCACAGAAATTGCAAACTGGGCCAAACAGGAGGTTAAAGGCACTAACTCTCCAAGAGGGGGAGTGTTAGTGAAGCGTCTGCAATGTTGCACCCGAGTACCAGGGGACGAAAACTGAGACACATTTGAACACGTTTTCCGATCACACGGTGGATCATACTCTGGGTTCCACATGCATGTTTTAGCTGAAGGAAGAATCCCTTAAACCTGGAGAGTTGAGACCCATGGAATGGGTACCATGCAATATGACTTCAAAGGGTCTGCATTTGCTCACCGAACCTCACCAATCCTATCACTGCTGCGTTTATGCCGCTGTACACACGCTTGATTCTCTTTCGGAGACATATAAATCCATAGGTTTTAAGATTCTTACTAGTCAGGTATATTCTTAGGCGTTTAATGTGGGGTGTTGAGTCCACTTCGTTGAGCAAGGAGTAGCTCTTGTCTATTACATATTTGGCTTATGGAACGGTATCTGTGCTAATTTCAATCTCTGGTTTTATGAAGCACCCCAACTCACCTTTCCCCTTAAGCAAGCATAAGTTGGTTTTCTACATTCCAGACACTGTTCTGTTTTGTAATTCAGTTCCTGTGCAGCCAAGTTTACATTCCGTGTAGTAGTGATATCTTATGATGTTTCTTTTTCTGTGTGACTTATTTCACTTAGAATCATCGTACCTGAATCCACTCATTATGCTTCTACGGGCCTGATGACATAGATTTCATTGCTGAGTGATATTGCATTGTACGTAAGTACCACAACTTCTTTATCCATTTTTCGCTTTCTGTGATATTGAACTTGTACCGTAAATGAGGTTCTTGTAAAGAGAGCCGGCCCAAACTTTGGGGTGGCTGTGTCTTTCGGATTTTAATTTCCCTAAGCTATAGGACCATAAGTGGAAGTGCCCTAGGCTCTGTTGTTTTGTTTTTTGGATGTTTCAGGAAACACCATACACTTCTCCAGAATGGCTGTTGGCAATTTACATGCCGCCCATCAGCATAACAAGGCTCCCAGTTCTCCATGGCCTGTCCTGCCTTTCTGGATTTTACAGTTTTTTCAGATAGCCCTTTTGACCCGGGACAGTGAGACTTCATTGTAGTGCAGATTTCCTTTTCAAGCTTGCTTGGTTGGCCAAAAAGGGCGTATGCGTTTTTTCCTGTATATATTCAGGAAAAAACGCATACGCCCTTTTTGGCCAAGTGCATCATTGTGGACGTTCTGCCTCTTTTCCTATGCTTTACATACAATTCCAGTCTACCTCCTGAAATCGGTTCCCTGCAATTCTGCCCCGCATTCAACTCCTCTTGGCAGCCTTACTGCAATATATTTTTGGAAGATAGCTGTCATTTATAACTCTGTAGGTTTGTGAATTTCAGTGCCCCTGAGCTCCTTTCTTCAACTCGCTTTCTTGTGAGCTGGCCGCAACACCGCAGGATCTCCTCAGGCCCTAATCTAGTTCCAGCATGGCACACGGAGCCTTTGGTTAATTCCTCTTCCTGGTGGGAAATGAGAGTTAAATTTGCCCGTCCAGACACCTCCACCTAGTCTCTCATTGGTTCTCCCTCTTCCTGTTTATCTTACGCAGAAATTGCAAACTGGGCCAAACAAGAGGTTAAAGGCACTGACTCTCCAAGTGGGGAGAGTGTTAGTAAAGCGTCTGGAATGTTGCACCCGAGTACCAGGGGACGAAAACTGAGACACATTTGAACACGTTTCCCGATCACACGGTGGATTATACTCTGGGTTCCACATGCATGTTTTAGCTGAAGGAAGAATCCCTTAAACATGGAGAGTTGAGACCCATGGAATGGGTACCATGCAATATGACTTCAAAGGGTCTGCATTTGCTCACCGAACCTCACCAATCCTATCACTGCTGCGTTTATGCCGCTGTACACACCCTTGATTCTCTTTCGGAGACATATAAATCCATAGGTTTTAAGATTCTTACTAGTCAGGTATATTCTTAGGCGTTTAATATTGGGTGTTGAGTCCACTTCGTTGAGCAAGGAGTAGCTCTTGTCTATTACATATTTGGCTTATGGAACGGTGTCTGTGCTAATTTCAATCTCTGGTTTCATGCAGCACCCCAACTCACCTTTCCCCTTAAGCAAGCATAAGTTTGTTTTCTACATTTGACACCCTGTTCTGTTTTGTAATTCAGTTCCTGTGTAGCCAAGTTTACATTCCGTGTAGTAGTGATATCTTATGATATTTCTTTTTCTGTGTGACTTATTTCTCTTAGAATCATCATACCTGAATCCACTCATTATGCTGTCACGGGCCTGATGACATAGATTTCTTTGCTGAGTGATATTGCATTGTACCTAAGTACCACAATTTCTTTATCCATTTTTCGCTTTCTGCGATATTGAACCTGTACCGTAAACGAGGTTCTTGTAAACAGAGTCGTCCCAAACTTTGGGGTGGCTGTGTCTTTCGGATTTTAATTTCCCTAAGCTATAGGACCATAAGTGGAAGTGCCCTAGGCTCTGTTGTTTTGTTTTTTGGATGTTTCAGGAAACACCATACACTTCTCCAGAATGGCTGTTGGCAATTTACATGCCGCCCATCAGCATAACAAGGCTCCCAGTTCTCCATGGCCTGTCCTGCCTTTCTGGATTTTACACTTTTTTCAGATAGCCCTTTTGACCGGGGACAGTGAGACTTCATTGTAGTGCAGATTTCCTTTTCAAGCTTGCTTGGTTGGCCAAAAAGGGCGTATGCGTTTTTTCCTGTATATATTCAGGAAAAAACGCATACGCTCTTTTTGGCCAAGTGCATCATTGTGGACGTTCTGCCTCTTTTCCTATGCTTTACATACAATTCCAGTCTACCTCCTGAAATCGGTTCCCTGCAATTCTGCCCCGCATTCAACTCCTCTTGGCAGCCTTACTGCAATATATTTTTGGAAGATAGCTGTCATTTATAACTCTGTAGGTTTGTGAATTACAGTGCCCCTGAGCTCCTTTCTTCAACTCGCTTTCTTGTGAGCTGGCCGCAACACCGCAGGATCTCCTCAGGCCCTAATCTAGTTCCAGCATGGCACACGGAGCCTTTGGTTAATTCCTCTTCCTGGTGGGAAATGAGAGTTAAATTTGCCCGTCCAGACACCTCCACCTAGTCTCTCATTGGTTCTCCCTCTTCCTGTTTATCTTACGCAGAAATTGCAAACTGGGCCAAACAAGAGGTTAAAGGCACTGACTCTCCAAGTGGGGAGAGTGTTAGTAAAGCGTCTGGAATGTTGCACCCGAGTACCAGGGGACGAAAACTGAGACACATTTGAACACGTTTCCCGATCACACAGTGGATTATACTCTGGGTTCCACATGCATGTTTTAGCTGAAGGAAGAATCCCTTAAACCTGGAGAGTTGAGACCCATGGAATGGGTGCCATGCAATATGACTTCAAAGGGTCTGCATTTGCTCACCGAACCTCACCAATCCTATCACTGCTGCGTTTATGCCGCTGTACACACCCTTGATTCTCTTTCGGAGACATATAAATCCATAGGTTTTAAGATTCTTACTAGTCAGGTATATTCTTAGGCGTTTAATATTGGGTGTTGAGTCCACTTCGTTTAGCAAGGAGTAGCTCTTGTCTATTACATATTTGGCTTATGGAACGGTGTCTGTGCTAATTTCAATCTCTGGTTTCATGCAGCACCCCAACTCACCTTTCCCCTTAAGCAAGCATAAGTTGGTTTTCTACATTTGACACCCTGTTCTGTTTTGTAATTCAGTTCCTGTGTAGCCAAGTTTACATTCCGTGTAGTAGTGATATCTTATGATATTTCTTTTTCTGTGTGACTTATTTCTCTTAGAATCATCTTACCTGAATCCACTCATTATGCTGTCACGGGCCTGATGACATAGATTTTTTTGCTGAGTGATATTGCATTGTACCTAAGTACCACAATTTCTTTATCCATTTTTCGCTTTCTGCGATATTGAACCTGTACCGTAAACGAGGTTCTTGTAAACAGAGCCGTCCCAAACTTTGGGGTGGCTGTGTCTTTTTGATTATTATTTCCCTAAGCTATACGACCATAAGTGGAAATGCCCTAGGCTCTGTTGCTTGGTTTTTTGTATGTTTCAGGAAACACCATACAGTTCTCCAGAGTGGTTGTTGGCAATTTACATCCCGCCCATCAGCATAACAAGGCTCCCAGTTCTCCATGGCCTGTCCTGTCTTTCTGGATTTTACACTTTTTTCGGATGGCCCTTTTGACCGGGGGGCAGTGAGACTTCATTGTAGTGCAGATTTCCTTTGCAAGCTTGCTTGGTTGGCCAAAAAGGGCGTATGCGTTTTTTCCTGTATATATTCAGGAAGAAACGCATACGCCCTTTTTGGCCAAGTGCATCATTGTGGACGTTCTGCCTCTTTTCCTATGCTTTACATGCAATTCCAGTCTACCTCCTGAAATCGGTTTCCTGCAATTCTGCCCCGCTTTCAACTCCTCTTGGCAGCCTTACTTTAAGATATTTTTGGAAGATGGCTGTCATTTATAACTCTGTAGGATTGTGAATTACAGTGCCCCTGAGCTCCTTTCTTCAACTCGCTTTCTTGTGAGCTGGCCGCAACACCGCAGGATTGCTTCCGGCCCTAGTTTGGTTCCGGCACGGCATGCTGGGCCTTTGGTTAATTCCTCTTCCTGGTGGGAAATGAGAGTTAAATTTGCCCGTCCAGACACCTCCACCTAGTCTCTCATTGGTTCTCCCTATTCCTGTTCATTTTCCACAGAAATTGCAAACTGGGCCAAACAGGAGGTTAAAGGCACTGACTCTCCAAGTGGGGAGAGTGTTAGGAAAGGATCTGGAATGTTGCACCCGAGTACCAGGGGACGAAAACTGAGACACATTTGAACACGTTTTCCGATCACACGGTGGATCATACTCTGGGTTCCACATGCATGTTTTAGCTGAAGGAAGAATCCCTTAAACCTGGAGAGTTGAGACCCATGGAAAGGGTACCATGCAATATGACTTCAAAGGGTCTGCATTTGCTCACCGAACCTCACCAATCCTATCACTGCTGCGCTTATGCCGCTGTACACACGCTTGATTCTCTTTCGGAGACATATAAATCCATAGGTTTTAAGATTCTTACTAGTCAGATATATTCTTAGGCGTTTAATATGGGGTGTTGAGTCCACTTCGTTGAGCAAGGAGTAGCTCTTGTCTATTACATATTTGGCTTATGGAACGGTATCTGTGCTAATTTCAATCTCTGGTTTTATGAAGCACCCCAACTCACCTTTCCCCTTAAGCAAGCATAAGTTGGTTTTCTACATTTGAGGCCCTGTTCTGTTTTGTAATTCAGTTCTTGTCTGGCCAAGTTTACATTCCGTGTAGTAGTGATATCTTATGATGTTTCTTTTTCTGTGTGACTTATTTCACTTAGAATCATCGTACCTGAATCCACTCATTATGCTGCTACGGGTCTGATGACATAGATTTCATGGCTGAGTGATATTGCATTGTACGTAAGTACCACAACTTCTTTATCCATTTTTCGCTTTCTGTGATATTGAACTTGTACCGTAAACGAGGTTCTTGTAAACAGAGCCGTCCCAAACTTTGGGGTGGCTGTGTCTTTTGGATTTTAATTTCCCTAAGCTATAGGACCATAAGTGGAAGTGCCCTAGGCTCTGTTGCTTTGTTTTTTGGATGTTTCAGGAAACACCATACACTTCTCCAGAGTGGCTGTTGGCAATTTACATGCCGCCCATCAGCATAACAAGGCTCCCGTTCTCCATGGCCTGTCCTGCCTTTCTGGATTTTACACTTTTTTCAGATAGCCCTTTTGACCGGGGGGCAGTGAGACTTCATTGTAGTGCAGATTTCCTTTGCAAGCTTGCTTGGTTGGCCAAAAAGGGCGTATGCGTTTTTTCCTGAATATATTCAGGAAAAAACGCATACGCCCTTTTTGGCCAAGTGCATCATTGTCGATGTTCTGCCTCTTTTCCTATGCTTTACATGCAAATCCAGTCTACCTCCTGAAATCGGTTTCCTGAAATTCTGCCCCGCTTTCAAGTCCTCTTCGCAGCCTTACTTCAATATATTTTTGGACATTATCTGTCATTTATAACTCTCCAGGTTTGTGAATTACAGGGCCCCTGAGCTCCTTTCTTCAACTCGCTTTCTTGTGAGCTGGCCGCAAACCCGCAAGACTGCTTCAGGCCCTAATCTGCTTCTGGCAGGGCACGCTGAGCCTTTGGTTAATTTCTCTTCCTGGTGGGAAATGAGTGTTAAATATGCCCGTCCAGACACCTACCTCACTCTCAACCCCTTGGTGATGTGGGTCCTCTGGTTTGTGGCCACCTTTTCTGGGTTCCTCACCTTTCGATGATGTGGCCCCACTAGTGTGAGGACACTCCTGCCTGGTTCTCATCCACGTGGTTATGTGGACCCCCTGGTGAGAGTCTGTTCCTGGCTTTGTTCCTCACCCACCTGTGAGGGAGACCCTCTGCTGATAGGTCACTCCTGCATGGCTGGCACACATTGCCTTGGTGAAGTCAGCCGTGTGGTGGCAGTTGGAGCGTGCTGGGAATCTCCTCCCCCCGGTGATGAGGGCCCTCTTGCGTCAGGCCCTAACTGCTGGGCTCACCAACTTTTCTTAGGGAGCCCAGTGATGCTTTGGCACTCCTCTTAGGATCCCATCTCCATGGAGATGTGGGCCTTCTGCTCTGAGGTCCCAACGGCTGGGTTGTTCACATTTTCATGATGTGGGCTCTCTGGTGTTCACAGAGGCCTGGATCCCATAGCCTCTGTGCTCTTGGCCGCCTGCTGGGAGGTTCCAACTGCTGGATTCCTCACTTTTTTAATTTTTTGGGCCCTCTGTTGTGAGGATCCTCCTGCCTGCCTCACTCCCAGCCCCTTCGTGATGTGTGTCGTCTGGTTTGAGGCCACATGTGCTGGGTTCCTCACCTTTCGATGATGTGGGACCAATGGTCTTAGGAGACTCCTGCCTGGTTCCCATCCCCTTGCTGATGTGGGCCCTCAGGTGAGAGTCTGATCCTGGCTGGGTTCCTCACCCTTCTGTGAGGTGGGCCCTCTGCTGTGAGGTCAATCATGCCTGTCTGGCACACGTCACCTTGGCGACGTGGGCCCTCTGGTGGCAGTTGGAGTGTGCTGGGATCCTCCTCCCCTCGGTGATGAGGGCCCTCTTGCCTTAGGCCATAACTGCTGGGCTCCCCACATTTTCTGATGTGCGCCAAGTGAGTGAGGACACTCTTGCCAGGTTCCCATCCCCATGGCGATGGGCCTTCTGCTCTGAGGTCAAAACGGCTGGCTTGCTCACAGTACCAAGATGTGGGCCCTCTGCTGTGAGTTCACTCCGGCAAGGATCCCTTATCATCGGTGCTCTGAGCCGCCTGCTGGGAGGTTCCAACTGCTGGATTCCTCAACTTTTTTATTCTATGTGCCCTCTGTTGTGAGGCTCCTCCTGCCTGCCTCACTGCCAGCCCCTTGGTGATGACTGTCCTATGGCTTGAGGCCACATGTGCTGTGTTCCTCACCTTTCAATGATGTGACCCCACTCGTGTGAGGACACTCCTGCCTGGTTCCCATCCCCTTGGTGAGGTGGGCCCTCTGGCGAGAGTCTAATCCTGGCTGGGTTCCTCAACGTTCTGTGAGGTAGGCCCTCTGCTGTGAGGTCACTCCTGCCTGGCTGGCACACGTCACCTTGGAGACGTGAGCCCTCTGGTGGCAGTTGGAGCATGCAGGGCGCCTCCTCCTCTCGGTGATGACGGCCCTCTGGCGTCAGGCCCTAAATGGTGGGCTCCCCACATTTTCTGATGTGTGCCCAGTGGTGCGAGGACACTCCAGCCAGGTTCCCATTCCCATGGGGATGTGGTCCTTCTGCGCTGAGGTCTCAACTCCTGGGTTGCTCACAGTTTTGTGATGTGGGCCCTCTGCTGTGAGTTCACTGTGGCCTGGATCCCATAGCCTCGGTGTTCTGGGCCGCCTGCTGGAAGGTCTAAATGCTGGAATCCTCACGTTTTTTATATTATGTGCCCTGTGTTGTGAGGCTACTCCTGCCTGCCTCACTCCAAGGCCCTTGGTGATGTGGGTCCTCTGGTTTGAGGACACATGTGCTGGGTTCCTCACCTTAAGATGATGAGGCCCCACTGGTGTGAGGATAATCCTGACTGGGTCCCATCCCCTTTGTGATGTGGGTCCTCTGGTGAGAGTCTGATCCTGGCTGGGTTCCTCACCCATCTGTGAGGTGGGCCCTCTACTATCAGGTAACTCTTGCCTGGGTTGCTCACCTCGCCTTGTTGACATGAGCCCTCTGGTGGCAATTGGACCCTGCTGGGAGCCTCCTCAGCTCTGTGATGAGGGCCCTCTGACGTCAGGCCCTAACTGCTGGGCTCCCCAACTTTTCTTAGTGAGCCCAGTGTTGCTCAAGCACTCCTCTTAGGTTCCCATCCCCATGGGGATGTGGGCCTTCTGCTCTGAGGTTCCAACGGCTGGGTTGATCACAATTTCATGATGTGGGCTCTCTGGTGTTAGTTCACTGTGGCCTGGATCCCATAGCCTCTGTGGTCTTGGCTGCCTGCTGGGAGGTTCCAACTGCTCGATTCCTCAACTTTTGTATTCTATGGGTCCTGTGTTGTGATGCTCCTCCTGCCTGCCTCACTCGCAACCCCTTCGTGATGTGGGTCTTCTGGTTTGAGGCCACATGTGCTGGGTTAGGCAACTTTCAATGATGTGGCCCCACTGGTGTGAGGACACTCCTGTCTGGTTCCCATCCCCTTGGTGATGTGGGCCTTCTGGTGACAGTCTTATCCTGGCTGGGTTCCTCACTCTTCTGTGAGGTAGGCCCTCTGCTGTGAGGTCAATCCTGCCTGACTTGCACACATCACCTTGGCGACGTGGGCCCTCTGTTGGCACATGGAACCTGCTGGGAGCCTCCTGCCCTCGGTGATGACGGCCCTCTAGCATCAGGCTCTAACTGCTGGGCTCCCCACGTTTTCTGATGTGAGCCCAGTGATGCCAGGACACTCCTGTCAGGTTCCCATCCCCATGGGGATGTGGGCTTTCTGCTCTGAGGTCCCAATGCCTGGGTTGCTCACAGTTTCATGATGTGGGCTCTCTGGTGTTAGTTAACTCCTGCCTGCATCCCATAGCTTCTGTGCTCTCGGCCGCCTGCTGGGAGGTTCCAAATGCTGGATTCCTCACTTTTTTTATTCTTTGGGCCCTCTGTTTTTAGGCTACTCCTACCTGCCTCACTCCCATCCCCTTTGTGATGTATGTCCTCTGATATGAGGCCACATGTGCTGGGTTCCTCACCTTTCGATGATGTGGCCCCACTGGTGGGAGGACAGTCCTGACTGGTTCCCATCCCCTTGGTGTTGTGGGCCCTCTGGTGAGAGTCTCATCCTGCCTCGGTTCCTCACCCTTCTGTGAGATAGGCCCTCTGCTGTGAGGTCACTACTGCCTGGCTGGCGCATGCCACCTTGTAGACGTGGTCCCTCTGTTGGCAGTTGGAACCTGCTGGGAGTCTCCTCCCCTCAGTTATGAGGGCCCCCTGGCATCAGGCCCTAACTGCTGGGCTCCTAACATTTTCTGATATGTGCTAAGTGGTGCAAAGCCACTCCTGCCAGGTTCCCATCCCAGTGGGGATGTGGGCCTTCTGTTCTGAGGTCCCAACAGCTGGGCTGCTCACAGGTTCATGATGTGGGCCCTCTGCTGTGAGTTCACTGCGGCCTGGATCCCATAGCCTCGGTGCTCTGGGCCACTTGCTGGGAGGTTCCAACTGCTGGATTCCTCAACTTTTATATTCTATGGACCCTGTGTTGTGAGGCCAGTCCTGCCAGCCTCATTCCGAACCCCTTGGTGATGTGGTTCCTCTGGTTTGAGGACACATGTGCTGGGATCCTCACCTTTCGATGATGTTGTCCCACTGGTGTGGGGACACTCCTGCCTGGTTCCCATCCCCTTGGTGATGTGGGCCCTCTGGTGAGAGTCTGATCCTGGCTGTGTTCCTCACCCTTCTGTGAGGTGGGCCCTCTGCTGTGAGGTCATTCGTGCCTGGTTGGCACACATCGCCTTGGCGACGTCAGCCCTCTGGTGGCAGTTGGAGCCTGCTGGGAGCCTCCTTCCCTTGGTGATGAGGGTCCTCTGGCGTCAGGCCCTAACTGCTGGTCGCCCAAAATTTTCTGATACGTTCTCAGTGGTGCGAGGACACTCCTACCAGAATTCCATCCCCATGGGGATGTGGGCCTCCTGCTCTGAGGTCCCAATGGCTGGGTTGCTCAGTTTCATGACATGGGCCCTGTTCTGTGAGTTCACTGTGGCCTGGATCCCATAGCCTCGGTGCTCTGGGCCGCCTGCTGGGAGGTTCCAACTGCTGGATTCCTCACTTTTTTATTCTATGTGCCCAGTGTTGTGAGGCTACTCCTGCCTGCCTCACTCCGAGGTCCTTGGTGATGTGGGTCCTCTGGTTTGAGGACACATGTGCTGAGTACCTCAGCTTTCGATGATGTGGCCCCACTGATGTGAAGACACTCCTGCCTGGTTCCCATCCCCTTGGTGATGTGGGCCCTCTGGTGAGAGTCTGATGTTGGCTGGGTTTCTCACCCTTCTGTGAGGTGGGACCTCTGCTGTGAGGTAACTCCTGCCTGGCATGCTCACGTTGCCTTGGCAATGTGAGCCCTCAGGTGGCACTTGGAGCCTGCTGGGAATCTCCTCCCCTCAGTTATGAGAGCTCTGGATAAAACACATATGCCCTTTTTTGCCAAGTGCATTATTTTCCAAGTTCTGTCTCTTTTCCTATGCTTTAAGAGCTACTCCCGTGTACGTTCTGAAATCAGTTTCCAGCAATTCTGCCCCGCATTCAAGTCCTCTTCGCAGCCTTACTTCAGTATAATTTTGGATGATAGCTGTCATTTATAACTCCGCAGGTTTCTGAATTACAGTGTCCCTGAGCTCCTTTCTTCAACTCGCTTTCTTGTGAGCTGGCCGCAACACCGCAGGATCTCCTCAGGCCCTAATCTAGTTCCAGCATGGCACACGGAGCCTTTGGTTCATTTATCTTCCTGGTGGGAAATGAGAGTTAAATTTGCCCGTCCAGACACCTACAGATAGTCTCCCATTGCTTCTCCTTATTCCTGTTCATCTTCCGAAGAAATTGCAAACTGGGCCAAACAGGAGGTTAAAGGCACTGACTCTCCAAGTGGGGAGAGTGTTAGTAAAGCGTCTGGAATGTTGCACGCGAGTACCAGGGGACGAAAACTGAGACACATTTGAACACGTTTCCCGATCACACGGTGGATCATACTCTGGGTTCCACATGCATGTTTTAGCTGAAGGAAGAATCCCTTAAACCTGGAGAGTTGAGACCCATGGAATGGGTACCATGCAATATGACTTCAAAGAGTCTACATTTGCTAACCGAACCTCACCAATCCTATCACTGCTGCGTTTATGACACTGTACACACGCTTGATTCTCTTTCGGAGACATATAAATCCATAGGTTTTAAGATTCTTACTAGTCAGGTATATTCTTAGGCGTTTAATATGGGGTGTTGAGTCCACTTCGTTGAGCAAGGAGTAGCTCTTGTCTATTACATATTTGGCTTATGGAACAGTATCTGTGCTAATTTCAATCTCTGATTTTATGCCGCACCCCAACTCACCTTTCCCCTTAAGCAAGCATAAGTTGGTTTTCTACATTTGACACCCTGTTCTGTTTTGTAATTCAGTTCTTGTGTAGCCAAGTTTACATTCCGTGTAGTAGTGATATCTTATGATGTTTCTTTTTCTGTGTGACTTATTTCTCTTAGAATCATCATACCTGAATCCACTCATTATGCTGTCACGGGCCTGATGACATAGATTTCTTTGCTGAGTGATATTGCATTGTACGTAAGTACCACAATTTCTTTATCCATTTTTCGCTTTCTGCGATATTGAACCTGTACCGTAAACGAGGTTCTTGTAAACAGAGCCATCCCAAACTTTGGGGAGGCTGTGTCTTTTTGATTATTATTTCCCTAAGCTATACGACCATAAGTGGAAATGCCCTAGGCTCTGTTGCTTGTTTTTTTGGATGTTTCAGGAAACACCATACACTTCTCCAGAGTGGCTGTTGGCAATTTACATCCCACCCATCAGCATAACAAGGCTCCCAGTTCTCCATGGCCTGTCCTGCCTTTCTGGATTTTACACTTTTTTCAGATGGCCCTTTTGACCAGGGGGCAGTGAGACTTCATTGTAGTGCAGATTTCCTTTGCAAGCTTGCTTGGTGTCACTCGCAACCCCTTCGTGATGTGGGTCTTCTGGTTTGAGGCCACATGTGCTGGGTTAGGCAACTTTCAATGATGTGGCCCCACTGGTGTGAGGACACTCCTGTCTGGTTCCCATCCCCTTGGTGATGTGGGCCTTCTGGTGACAGTCTTATCCTGGCTGGGTTCCTCACTCTTCTGTGAGGTAGGCCCTCTGCTGTGAGGTCAATCCTGCCTGACTTGCACACATCACCTTGGCGACATGGGCCCTCTGTTGGCACATGGAACCTGCTGGGAGCCTCCTGCCCTCGGTGATGATGGCCCTCTAGCATCAGGCTCTAACTGCTGGGCTCCCCACGTTTTCTGATGTGAGCCCAGTGATGCCAGGACACTCCTGTCAGGTTCCCATCCCCATGGGGATGTGGGCTTTCTGCTCTGAGGTCCCAATGCCTGGGTTGCTCACAGTTTCATGATGTGGGCTCTCTGGTGTTAGTTAACTCCTGCCTGCATCCCATAGCTTCTGTGCTCTCGGCCGCCTGCTGGGAGGTTCCAAATGCTGGATTCCTCACTTTTTTTATTCTTTGGGCCCTCTGTTTTTAGGCTACTCCTACCTGCCTCACTCCCATCCCCTTTGTGATGTATGTCCTCTGATATGAGGCCACATGTGCTGGGTTCCTCACCTTTCGATGATGTGGCCCCACTGGTGGGAGGACAGTCCTGACTGGTTCCCATCCCCTTGGTGTTGTGGGCCCTCTGGTGAGAGTCTCATCCTGCCTCGGTTCCTCACCCTTCTGTGAGATAGGCCCTCTGCTGTGAGGTCACTACTGCCTGGCTGGCGCATGCCACCTTGTAGACGTGGTCCCTCTGTTGGCAGTTGGAACCTGCTGGGAGTCTCCTCCCCTCAGTTATGAGGGCCCCCTGGCATCAGGCCCTAACTGCTGGGCTCCTAACATTTTCTGATATGTGCTAAGTGGTGCAAAGCCACTCCTGCCAGGTTCCCATCCCAATGGGGATGTGGGCCTTCTGTTCTGAGGTCCCAACAGCTGGGCTGCTCACAGGTTCATGATGTGGGCCCTCTGCTGTGAGTTCACTGCGGCCTGGATCCCATAGCCTCGGTGCTCTGGGCCACTTGCTGGGAGGTTCCAACTGCTGGATTCCTCAACTTTTATATTCTATGGACCCTGTGTTGTGAGGCCAGTCCTGCCAGCCTCATTCCGAACCCCTTGGTGATGTGGTTCCTCTGGTTTGAGGACACATGTGCTGGGATCCTCACCTTTCGATGATGTTGTCCCACTGGTGTGGGGACACTCCTGCCTGGTTCCCATCCCCTTGGTGATGTGGGCCCTCTGGTGAGAGTCTGATCCTGGCTGTGTTCCTCACCCTTCTGTGAGGTGGGCCCTCTGCTGTGAGGTCATTCATGCCTGGTTGGCACACATCGCCTTGGCGACGTCAGCCCTCTGGTGGCAGTTGGAGCCTGCTGGGAGCCTCCTCTTCTCGGTGATGAGTGCCCTCTGGCGTCAGGCCCTAACTGCTGGTCGCCCAAAATTTTCTGATACGTTCTCAGTGGTGCGAGGACACTCCTACCAGAATTCCATCCCCATGGGGATGTGGGCCTCCTGCTCTGAGGTCCCAATGGCTGGGTTGCTCAGTTTCATGACATGGGCCCTGTTCTGTGAGTTCACTGTGGCCTGGATCCCATAGCCTCGGTGCTCTGGGCCGCCTGCTGGGAGGTTCCAACTGCTGGATTCCTCACTTTTTTATTCTATGTGCCCAGTGTTGTGAGGCTACTCCTGCCTGCCTCACTCCGAGGTCCTTGGTGATGTGGGTCCTCTGGTTTGAGGACACATGTGCTGAGTACCTCAGCTTTCGATGATGTGGCCCCACTGATGTGAAGACACTCCTGCCTGGTTCCCATCCCCTTGGTGATGTGGGCCCTCTGGTGAGAGTCTGATGTTGGCTGGGTTTCTCACCCTTCTGTGAGGTGGGACCTCTGCTGTGAGGTAACTCCTGCCTGGCATGCTCACGTTGCCTTGGCAATGTGAGCCCTCAGGTGGCACTTGGAGCCTGCTGGGAATCTCCTCCCCTCAGTTATGAGAGCTCTGGATAAAACACATATGCCCTTTTTTGCCAAGTGCATTATTTTCCAAGTTCTGTCTCTTTTCCTATGCTTTAAGAGCTACTCCCGTGTACGTTCTGAAATCAGTTTCCAGCAATTCTGCCCCGCATTCAAGTCCTCTTCGCAGCCTTACTTCAGTATAATTTTGGATGATAGCTGTCATTTATAACTCCGCAGGTTTCTGAATTACAGTGCCCCTGAGCTCCTTTCTTCAACTCGCTTTCTTGTGAGCTGGCCGCAACACCACAGTATTGCTTCAGGCCCTAGTTTGGTTCCGGCACGGCATGCTGAGCCTTTGGTTAATTCCTCTTCCTGGTGGGAAATGAGAGTTAAATTTGCCCGTCCAGACACCTCCACCTAGTCTCTCATTGGTTCTCCCTATTCCTGTTCATTTTTCACAGAAATTGCAAACTGGGCCAAACAGGAGGTTAAAGGCACTGACTCTCCAAGTGGGGAGAGTGTTAGTAAAGCATCTGGAATGTTGCACCCGAGTACCAGGGGACGAAAACTGAGACACATTTGAACACGTTTTCCGATCACACGGTGGATCATACTCTGGGTTCCACATGCATGTTTTAGCTGAAGGAAGAATCCCTTAAACATGGAGAGTTGAGACCCATGGAATGGGTACCATGCAATATGACTTCAAAGGGTCTGCATTTGCTCACCGAACCTCACCAATCCTATCACTACTGCACTTATGCCGCTGTACACACGCTTGATTCTCTTTCGGAGACATATAAATCCATAGGTATTAAGATTCTTACTAGTCAGGTATATTCTTAGGCGTTTAATATGGGGTGTTGAGTCCACTTCGTTGAGCAAGGAGTAGCTCTTGTCTATTACATATTTGGCTTATGGAACGGTGTCTGTGCTAATTTCAATCTCTGGTTTCATGCAGCACCCCAACTCACCTTTCCCCTTAAGCAAGCATAAGTTGGTTTTCTACATTTGACACCCTGTTCTGTTTTGTAATTCAGTTCCTGTGTAGCCAAGTTTACATTCCGTGTAGTAGTGATATCTTATGATATTTCTTTTTCTGTGTGACTTATTTCTCTTAGAATCATCATACCTGAATCCACTCATTATGCTGTCACGGGCCTGATGACATAGATTTCTTTGCTGAGTGATATTGCATTGTACGTAAGTACCACAATTTCTTTATCCATTTTTCGCTTTCTGCGATATTGAAACTGTACCGTAAACGAGGTTCTTGTAAACAGAGCCGTCCCAAACTTTGGGGAGGCTGTGTCTTTTTGATTATTATTTCCCTAAGCTATACGACCATAAGTGGAAATGCCCTAGGCTCTGTTGCTTCGTTTTTTGGATGTTTCAGGAAACACCATACACTTCTCCAGAGTGGCTGCTGGCAATTTACATCCCGCCCGTCAGCATAACAGGGCTCCCAGTTCTCCATGGCCTGTCCTGACTTTCTGGATTTTACACTTTTTTCAGATAGCCCTTTTGACCGGGGGGCAGTGAGACTTCATTGTAGTGCAGATTTCCTTTGCAAGCTTGCTTGGTTGGCCAAAAAGGGCGTATGCGTTTTTTCCTGAATATATTCAGGAAAAAACGCATACGCCCTTTTTGGCCAAGTGCATCATTGTGGACGTTCTGCCTCTTTTCCTATGCTTTACTTGCAATTCCAGTCTACCTCCTGAAATCGGTTTCCTGCAATTCTGCACCGCTTTCAACTCCTCTTGGCAGCCTTCCTTCAATATATTTTTGGAAGATAGCTGTCATTTATAACTCTGCAGGTTTGTGAATTACAGTGCCCCTGAGCTCCTTTCTTCAACTCGCTTTCTTGTGAGCTGGCCGCAACACCACAGGATTGCTTCAGGCCCTAGTTTGGTTCCGGCACGGCATGCTGAGCCTTTGGTTAATTCCGCTTCCTGGTGGGAAATGAGAGTTAAATTTGCCCGTCCAGACACCTCCACCTAGTCTCTCATTGGTTCTCCCTATTCCTGTTCATTTTCCACAGAAATTGCAAACTGGGCCAAACAGGAGGTTAAAGGCACCGACTCTCCAAGTGGGGAGAGTGTTAGTAAAGCGTCTGGAATGTTGCACGCGAGTACCAGGGGACGAAAACTGAGACACATTTGAACACGTTTTCCGATCACACGGTGGATCATACTCTGGGTTCCACATGCATGTTTTAGCTGAAGGAAGAATCCCTTAAACATGGAGAGTTGAGACCCATGGATGGGTACCATGCAATATGACTTCAAATGGTCTGCATTTGCTCACCGAACCTCACCAATACTATTACTGCTGTGTTTATGCCACTGTACACACGCTTGATTCTCTTTCGGAGACATATAAATCCATAGGTTTTAAGATTCTTACTAGTCAGGTATATTCTTAGGCGTTTAATATGGGGTGTTGAGTCCACTTCGTTGAGCAAGGAGTAGCTCTTGTCTATTACATATTTGGCTTATGGAACGGTGTCTGTGCTAATTTCAAACTCTGGTTTCATGCAGCACCCCAACTCACCTTTCCCCTTAAGCAAGCATAAGTTGGTTTTCTACATTTGACACCCTGTTCTGTTTTGTAATTCAGTTCCTGTGTAGCCAAGTTTACATTCCGTGTAGTAGTGATATCTTATGATGTTTCTTTTTCTGTGTGACTTATTTCTCTTAGAATCATCATACCTGAATCCACTCATTATGCTGTCACGGGCCTGATGACATAGATTTCTTGGCTGAGTGATATTGCATTGTACGTAAGTACCACAATTTCTTTATCCATTTTTCGCTTTCTGCGATATTGAACCTGTACCGTAAACGAGGTTCTTGTAAACAGAGCCGTCCCAAACTTTGGGGAGGCTGTGTCTTTTTGATTATTATTTCCCTAAGCTATACGACCATAAGTGGAAATGCCCTAGGCTCTGTTGCTTCGTTTTTTGGATGTTTCAGGAAACACCATACACTTCTCCAGAGTGGCTTCTGGCAATTTACATCCCGCCCATCAGCATAACAAGGCTCCCAGTTCTCCATGGCCTGTCCTGCCTTTCTGGATTTTACACTTTTTTCAGATGGCCCTTTTGACCGGGGGGCAGTGAGACTTCATTTTAGTGCAGATTTCCTTTGCAAGCTTGCTTGGTTGGCCAAAAAGGGCGTATGCGTTTTTTCCTGAATATATTCAGGAAAAAAACGCATACGCCCTTTTTGGCCAAGTGCATCATTGTGGACGTTCTGGCTCTT
This sequence comes from Leucopleurus acutus, assembly GCF_964270905.1. NCBI lineage: Eukaryota > Metazoa > Chordata > Mammalia > Artiodactyla > Delphinidae > Leucopleurus > Leucopleurus acutus. The sequence continues at coordinate 41,745 of NW_028138993.1, forward strand.
TTCCTATGCTTTACATGCAATTCCAGTCTACCTCCTGAAATCGGTTTCCTGCAATTCTGCCCCGCTTTCAACTATTCTTGGCTGCCTTACTTCAATATATTTTTGGAAGATAGTTGTCATTTATAACTCTGCAGGTTTGTAAATTACAGTGCCCCTGAGCTCCTTTCTTCAACTCGCTTTCTTGTGAGCGGGCCGCAACACCGCAGGATTGCTTCAGGCCCTATTTTGGTTCCGGCACGGCATGCTGAGCCTTTGGTTAATTCCTCTTCCTGATGGAAAATGAGAGTTAAATTTGCCCGTCCAGACACCTCCACCTAGTCTCTCATTGGTTCTCCCTATTCCTGTTCATTTTCCACAGAAATTGCAAACTGGGCCAAACAGGAGCTTAAAGGCACCGACTCTCCAAGTGGGGAGAGTGTTAGTAAAGTGTCTGGAATGTTGCACCCGAGTACCAGGGGACGAAAACTGAGACACATTTAAACACGTTTTCCGATCACACGGTGGATCATACTCTGGGTTCCACATGCATGTTTTAGCTGAAGGAAGAATCCCTTAAACCTGGAGAGTTGAGACCCATGGAATGGGTACCATGCAATATGACTTCAAAGGGTCTGCATTTGCTCACCAAACCTCACCAATCCTATCACTGCTGCGTTTATGCCACTGTACACACGCTTGATTCTCTTTCGGAGACATATAAATCCATAGGATTTAGGAGTCTTACTAGTCATGTATATTGTTAGGCGTTTAATATGGGGTGTTGAGTCCACTTCGTTGAGCAAGGAGTAGCTCTTGTCTATTACATATTTGGCTTATGGAACGGTATCTGTGCTAATTTCAATCTCTTGTTGTATGTAGCACCCCAACTCACCTATCCCCTTAAGCAAGCATAAGTTGGTTTTCTACATTTGACACCCTGTTCTGTTTTGTAATTCAGTTCCTGTGTAGCCAAGTTTACATTCCGTGTAGTAGTGATATCTTATGATGTTTCTTTTTCTGTGTGACTTATTTCACTTAGAATCATCGTACCTGAATCCACTCATTATGCTGCTACGGGCCTGATGACATAGATTTCATTGCTGAGTGATATTGCATTGTACGTAAGTACCACAACTTCTTTATCCATTTTTCGCTTTCTGTGATATTGAACTTGTACCGTAAACGAGGTTCTTGTAAACAGAGCCGTCCCAAACTTTGGGGTGGCTGTGTCTTTTTGATTTTAATTTCCCTAAGCTATAGGACCATAAGTGGAAGTGCCCTATGCTCTGTTGCTTTGTTTTTTGGATGTTACAGGAAACACCATACACTTCTCCAGAGTGGCTGCTGGCAATTTACATCCCGCCCATCAGCATAACAAGCCTCCCAGTTCTCCATGGCCTGTCCTGCCTTTCTGGATTTTACACTTTTTTCAGATAGCCCTTTTGACCGGGGGCAGTGAGACTTCATTGTAGTGCAGATTTCCTTTGCAAACTTGCTTGGTTGGCCAAAAAGGGCGTATGCGTTTTTTCCTGAATATATTCAGGAAAAAACGCATACACCCTTTTTGGCCAAGTGCATCATTCTGGACGTTCTGCCTCTTTTCCTATGCTTTACATGCAATTCCAGTCTACCTCCTGAAATCGGTTTCCTGCAATTCTGCCCCGCTTTCAACTATTCTTGGCTGCCTTACTTCAATATATTTTTGGAAGATAGCTGTCATTTATAACTCTGCAGGTTTGTGAATTACAGTGCCCCTGAGCTCCTTTCTTCAACTCGCTTTCTTGTGAGCTGGCCGCAACACCGCAGGATTGCTTCAGGCCCTAGTTTGGTTCCGGCATGGCATGTTGAGCCTTTGGTTAATTCCTCTTCCTGGTGGGAAATGATAGTTAAATTTGCCCGTCCAGACACCTCCACCTAGTCTCTCATTGGTTCTCCCTATTCCTGTTCATTTTCCACAGAAATTGCAAACTGGGCCAAACAGGAGGTTAAAGGCACCGACTCTCCAAGTGGGGAGAGTGTTAGTAAAGCGTCTGGAATGTTGCACCCGAGTACCAGGGGACGAAAACTGAGACACATTTGAACACGTTTTCCGATCACACGGTGGATCATACTCTGGGTTCCACATGCATGTTTTAGCTGAAGGAAGAATCCCTTAAACATGGAGAGTTGAGACCCATGGAATGGGTACCATGCAATATGACTTCAAAGGGTCTGCATTTGCTCACCGAACCTCACCAATCCTATTACTGCTGCGTTTATGCCACTGTACACACGCTTGATTCTCTTTCGGAGACATATAAATCCATAGGATTTAGGAGTCTTACTAGTCATGTATATTGTTAGGCGTTTAATATGGGGTGTTGAGTCCACTTCGTTGAGCAAGGAGTAGCTCTTGTCTATTACATATTTGGCTTATGGAACCGTATCTGTGCTAATTTCAATCTCTTGTTGTATGTCGCACCCCAACTCACCTTTCCCCTTAAACAAGCATAAGTGGGTTTTCTACATTTGACACCCTGTTCTGTTTTGTAATTCAGTTCCTGTGTAGCCAAGTTTACATTCCGTGTAGTAGTGATATCTTATGATGTTTCTTTTTCTGTGTGACTTATTTCAGTTAGAATCATCGTACCTGAATCCACTCATTATGCTGCTACGGGCCTGATGACATAGATTTCATTGCTGAGTGATATTGCATTGTACGTACGTACCACAACTTCTTTATCCATTTTTCGCTTCCTGCGATATTGAACTTGTACCGTAAACGAGGTTCTTGTAAACAGAGCGGTCCTAAATTTTGGGGTGGCTGTGTCTTTTTGATTTTAATTTCCCTAAGCTATAGGACCATAAGTGGAAGTGCCCTAGGCTCTGTTGCTTTGTTTTCTAGTTGTTTCAGGAAACACCATACACTTCTCCAGAGTGGCTGTTGGCAATTTACATCCCGCCCATCAGCATAACAAGGCTCCCAGTTCTCCATGGACTGTACTGCCTTTCTGGATTTTACACTTTTTTCAGATGGCCCTTTTGACCGGGAGGCAGTGAGACTTCATTTTAGTGCAGATTTCCTTTGCAAGCTTGCTTGGTTGGCCAAAAAATGGCGTATGCGTTTTTTCCTGAATATATTCAGGAAAAAATGCATACGCCCTTTTTGGCCAAGTGCATCATTGTGGACGTTCTGCCTCTTTTCCTATGCTTTACATGCAATTCCAGTCTACCTCCTGAAATCGGTTTTCCTGCAATTCTGACTCGCTTTCAAGTCCTCTTGGCAGCCTTCCTTCAATATATTTTTGGACGATAGCTGTCATTTTTAACTCTGCAAGTTTGTGTATTACAGTGCCTCTGAGCTCCTTTCTTCAACTCGCTTTCTTGTGAGCTGGCCGCAACACCACAGGATTGCTTCAGGCCCTAGTGTGGTTCCGGCATGCCACGCTGAGCCTTTGGTTAATTCCTCTTCATGGTGGGAAATGAGAGTTAAATTTGCCCGTCCAGACACCTCCACCTAGTCTCTCATTGGTTCTCCCTATTCCTGTTCATTTTCCGCAGAAATTGCAACCTGGGCCTAACAGGAGGTTAAAGGCACTGACTCTCCAAGTGGGGAGAGTGTTAGTAAAGCGTCTGGAATGTTGCACCCGAGTACCAGGGGACGAAAACTGAGACACATTTGAACACGTTTCCCGATCACACGGTGGATCATACTCTGGGTTCCACATGCATGTTTTAGCTGAAGGAAGAATCCCTTAAACCTGGAGAGTTGAGACCCATGGAATGGGTACCATGCAATATGACTTCAAAGGGTCTGCGTTTGCTCATCGAACCTCACCAGTCGTATCACTGCTGCGCTTATGCCGCTGTACACACGCTTGATTCTCTTTCGGAGACATATAAATCCATAGGTTTTAAGATTCTTACTAGTCAGGTATATTCTTAGGCGTTTAATATGGGGTGTTGAGTCCACTTCTTTGAGCAAGGAGTAGCTCTTGTCTATTACATATTTGGCTTTTGGAACAGTATCTGTACCAATTTCAATCTCTGGTTTCATGCAGCACCCCAACTCACCATTCCCCTTAAGCAAGCATAAGTTGGTTTTCTACATTTGAGACACTGTTCTGTTTTGTAATTCAGTTCCTGTGTAGCCAAGTTTACATTCCCTGTGTTAGTGATACCTTATGATGTTTCTTTTTCTGTGTGACTTATTTCACTTAGAATCATCGTACCTGAATCCACTCATTATGCTGCTACGGCCCTGATGACATAGATTTCATTGCTGTGTGATACTGCATTGTACGTAAGTACCACAACTTCTTTATCCATTTTTCGATTTCTGTGATATTCAACTTGTACCGTAAACGAGGTTCTTGTAAACGGAGCCGGCCCAAATTTTGGGGTGGCTGTGTCTTTTTGATTTTAATTTCCCTAAGCTATAGGACCATAAGTGGAAGTGCCCTAGGCTCTGTTGCTTTGTTTTTTGGATGTTTCAGGAAACACCATACACTTCTCCAGAGTGGCTTCTGGCAATTTACATCCCGCCCATCAGCATAACAAGTCTCCCAGTTCTCCAGGGCCTGTCCTGCCTTTCTGGATTTTACACTTTTTTCAGATGGCCCTTTTGACCGGGGGCAGTGAGACTTCATTTTAGTGCAGATTTCCTTTGCAAGCTTGCTTGGTTGGCCAAAAAATTGCGTATGCGTTTTTTCCTGAATATATTCAGGAAAAAACGCATACGCCCTTTTTGGCCAAGTGCATCATTGTGGACGTTCTGCCTCTTTTCCTATGCTTTACATGCAATTCCAGTCTACCTCCTGAAATCGGTTTTCCTGCAATTCTGCCTCGCTTTCAAGTCCTCTTGGCAGCCTTCTTTCAATATATTTTTGGACGATAGCTGTCATTTTTAACTCTGCAAGTTTGTGTATTACAGTGCCTCTGAGCTCCTTTCTTCAACTCGCTTTCTTGTGAGCTGGCCGCAACACCACAGGATTGCTTCAGGCCCTAGTGTGGTTCCGGCATGCCACGCTGAGCCTTTGGTTAATTCCTCTTCATGGTGGGAAATGAGAGTTAAATTTGCCCGTCCAGACACCTCCACCTAGTCTCTCATTGGTTCTCCCTATTCCTGTTCATTTTCCGCAGAAATTGCAACCTGGGCCTAACAGGAGGTTAAAGGCACTGACTCTCCAAGTGGGGAGAGTGTTAGTAAAGCGTCTGGAATGTTGCACCCGAGTACCAGGGGACGAAAACTGAGACACATTTGAACACGTTTCCCGATCACACGGTGGATCATACTCTGGGTTCCACATGCATGTTTTAGCTGAAGGAAGAATCCCTTAAACCTGGAGAGTTGAGACCCATGGAATGGGTACCATGCAATATGACTTCAAAGGGTCTGCGTTTGCTCATCGAACCTCACCAGTCGTATCACTGCTGCGCTTATGCCGCTGTACACACGCTTGATTCTCTTTCGGAGACATATAAATCCATAGGTTTTAAGATTCTTACTAGTCAGGTATATTCTTAGGCGTTTAATATGGGGTGTTGAGTCCACTTCGTTGAGCAAGGAGTAGCTCTTGTCTATTACATATTTGGCTTTTGGAACAGTATCTGTACCAATTTCAATCTCTGGTTTCATGCAGCACCCCAACTCACCATTCCCCTTAAGCAAGCATAAGTTGGTTTTCTACATTTGAGACACTGTTCTGTTTTGTAATTCAGTTCCTGTGTAGCCAAGTTTACATTCCCTGTGTTAGTGATACCTTATGATGTTTCTTTTTCTGTGTGACTTATTTCACTTAGAATCATCGTACCTGAATCCACTCATTATGCTGCTACGGCCCTGATGACATAGATTTCATTGCTGTGTGATACTGCATTGTACGTAAGTACCACAACTTCTTTATCCATTTTTCGATTTCTGTGATATTCAACTTGTACCGTAAACGAGGTTCTTGTAAACGGAGCCGGCCCAAATTTTGGGGTGGCTGTGTCTTTTTGATTTTAATTTCCCTAAGCTATAGGACCATAAGTGGAAGTGCCCTAGGCTCTGTTGCTTTGTTTTTTGGATGTTTCAGGAAACACCATACACTTCTCCAGAGTGGCTTCTGGCAATTTACATCCCGCCCATCAGCATAACAAGTCTCCCAGTTCTCCAGGGCCTGTCCTGCCTTTCTGGATTTTACACTTTTTTCAGATGGCCCTTTTGACCGGGGGCAGTGAGACTTCATTTTAGTGCAGATTTCCTTTGCAAGCTTGCTTGGTTGGCCAAAAAATTGCGTATGCGTTTTTTCCTGAATATATTCAGGAAAAAACGCATACGCCCTTTTTGGCCAAGTGCATCATTGTGGACGTTCTGCCTCTTTTCCTATGCTTTACATGCAATTCCAGTCTACCTCCTGAAATCGGTTTTCCTGCAATTCTGCCTCGCTTTCAAGTCCTCTTGGCAGCCTTCTTTCAATATATTTTTGGACGATAGCTGTCATTTTTAACTCTGCAAGTTTGTGTATTACAGTGCCTCTGAGCTCCTTTCTTCAACTCGCTTTCTTGTGAGCTGGCCGCAACACCACAGGATTGCTTCAGGCCCTAGTGTGGTTCCGGCATGCCACGCTGAGCCTTTGGTTAATTCCTCTTCATGGTGGGAAATGAGAGTTAAATTTGCCCGTCCAGACACCTCCACCTAGTCTCTCATTGGTTCTCCCTATTCCTGTTCATTTTCCGCAGAAATTGCAACCTGGGCCTAACAGGAGGTTAAAGGCACTGACTCTCCAAGTGGGGAGAGTGTTAGTAAAGCGTCTGGAATGTTGCACCCGAGTACCAGGGGACGAAAACTGAGACACATTTGAACACGTTTCCCGATCACAGGGTGGATCATACTCTGGGTTCCACATGCATGTTTTAGCTGAAGGAAGAATCCCTTAAACCTGGAGAGTTGAGACCCATGGAATGGGTACCATGCAATATGACTTCAAAGGGTCTGCGTTTGCTCATCGAACCTCACCAGTCGTATCACTGCTGCGCTTATGCCGCTGTACACACGCTTGATTCTCTTTCGGAGACATATAAATCCATAGGTTTTAAGATTCTTACTAGTCAGGTATATTCTTAGGCGTTTAATATGGGGTGTTGAGTCCACTTCGTTGAGCAAGGAGTAGCTCTTGTCTATTACATATTTGGCTTTTGGAACAGTATCTGTACCAATTTCAATCTCTGGTTTCATGCAGCACCCCAACTCACCATTCCCCTTAAGCAAGCATAAGTTGGTTTTCTACATTTGAGACACTGTTCTGTTTTGTAATTCAGTTCCTGTGTAGCCAAGTTTACATTCCCTGTGTTAGTGATACCTTATGATGTTTCTTTTTCTGTGTGACTTATTTCACTTAGAATCATCGTACCTGAATCCACTCATTATGCTGCTACGGCCCTGATGACATAGATTTCATTGCTGTGTGATACTGCATTGTACGTAAGTACCACAACTTCTTTATCCATTTTTCGATTTCTGTGATATTCAACTTGTACCGTAAACGAGGTTCTTGTAAACGGAGCCGGCCCAAATTTTGGGGTGGCTGTGTCTTTTTGATTTTAATTTCCCTAAGCTATAGGACCATAAGTGGAAGTGCCCTAGGCTCTGTTGCTTTGTTTTTTGGATGTTTCAGGAAACACCATACACTTCTCCAGAGTGGCTTCTGGCAATTTACATCCCGCCCATCAGCATAACAAGTCTCCCAGTTCTCCAGGGCCTGTCCTGCCTTTCTGGATTTTACACTTTTTTCAGATGGCCCTTTTGACCGGGGGCAGTGAGACTTCATTTTAGTGCAGATTTCCTTTGCAAGCTTGCTTGGTTGGCCAAAAAATTGCGTATGCGTTTTTTCCTGAATATATTCAGGAAAAAACGCATACGCCCTTTTTGGCCAAGTGCATCATTGTGGACGTTCTGCCTCTTTTCCTATGCTTTACATGCAATTCCAGTCTACCTCCTGAAATCGGTTTTCCTGCAATTCTGCCTCGCTTTCAAGTCCTCTTGGCAGCCTTCTTTCAATATATTTTTGGACGATAGCTGTCATTTTTAACTCTGCAAGTTTGTGTATTACAGTGCCTCTGAGCTCCTTTCTTCAACTCGCTTTCTTGTGAGCTGGCCGCAACACCACAGGATTGCTTCAGGCCCTAGTGTGGTTCCGGCATGCCACGCTGAGCCTTTGGTTAATTCCTCTTCATGGTGGGAAATGAGAGTTAAATTTGCCCGTCCAGACACCTCCACCTAGTCTCTCATTGGTTCTCCCTATTCCTGTTCATTTTCCGCAGAAATTGCAACCTGGGCCTAACAGGAGGTTAAAGGCACTGACTCTCCAAGTGGGGAGAGTGTTAGTAAAGCGTCTGGAATGTTGCACCCGAGTACCAGGGGACGAAAACTGAGACACATTTGAACACGTTTCCCGATCACACGGTGGATCATACTCTGGGTTCCACATGCATGTTTTAGCTGAAGGAAGAATCCCTTAAACCTGGAGAGTTGAGACCCATGGAATGGGTACCATGCAATATGACTTCAAAGGGTCTGCGTTTGCTCATCGAACCTCACCAGTCGTATCACTGCTGCGCTTATGCCGCTGTACACACGCTTGATTCTCTTTCGGAGACATATAAATCCATAGGTTTTAAGATTCTTACTAGTCAGGTATATTCTTAGGCGTTTAATATGGGGTGTTGAGTCCACTTCGTTGAGCAAGGAGTAGCTCTTGTCTATTACATATTTGGCTTTTGGAACAGTATCTGTACCAATTTCAATCTCTGGTTTCATGCAGCACCCCAACTCACCATTCCCCTTAAGCAAGCATAAGTTGGTTTTCTACATTTGAGACACTGTTCTGTTTTGTAATTCAGTTCCTGTGTAGCCAAGTTTACATTCCCTGTGTTAGTGATACCTTATGATGTTTCTTTTTCTGTGTGACTTATTTCACTTAGAATCATCGTACCTGAATCCACTCATTATGCTGCTACGGCCCTGATGACATAGATTTCATTGCTGTGTGATACTGCATTGTACGTAAGTACCACAACTTCTTTATCCATTTTTCGATTTCTGTGATATTCAACTTGTACCGTAAACGAGGTTCTTGTAAACGGAGCCGGCCCAAATTTTGGGGTGGCTGTGTCTTTTTGATTTTAATTTCCCTAAGCTATAGGTCCATAAGTTGAAGTGCCCTAGGCTCTGTTGCTTTGTTTTTTGGATGTTTCAGGAAACACCATACACTTCTCCAGAGTGGCTTCTGGCAATTTACATCCCGCCCATCAGCATAACAAGTCTCCCAGTTCTCCAGGGCCTGTCCTGCCTTTCTGGATTTTACACTTTTTTCAGATGGCCCTTTTGACCGGGGGCAGTGAGACTTCATTTTAGTGCAGATTTCCTTTGCAAGCTTGCTTGGTTGGCCAAAAAATTGCGTATGCGTTTTTTCCTGAATATATTCAGGAAAAAACGCATACGCCCTTTTTGGCCAAGTGCATCATTGTGGACGTTCTGCCTCTTTTCCTATGCTTTACATGCAATTCCAGTCTACCTCCTGAAATCAGTTTCCTGCAATTCTGCCCCGCTTTCAACTCCTCTTGGCGGCCTTACTTCAATATATTTTTGGAATATAGCTGTCATTTATAACTCTGCAGGTTTCTGAATTACAGTGCCCCTGAGCTCCTTTCTTCAACTCGCTTTCTTGTGAGCTGGCCGCAACACCGCAGTATTGCTTCAGGCCCTAGTTTGGTTCCGGCACGGCATGCTGAGCCTTTGGTTAATTCCTCTTCCTGGTGGGAAATGAGAGTTAAATTTGCCCGTCCAGACACGTCCACCTAGTCTCTCATTGGTTCTCCCTATTCCTGTTCATCTTCCACAGAAATTGCAAACTGGGCCAAACAGGAGGTTAAAGGCACTGACTCTCCAAGTGGGGAGAGTGTTAGTAAAGCGTCTGGAATGTTGCACCCGAGTACCAGGGGACGAAAACTGAGACACATTTGAACACGTTTCCTCATCACACCGTGAATCATACTCTGGGTTCCACATGCATGTTTTAGCTGAAGGAAGAATCCCTTAAACATGGAGAGTTGAGACCCATGGAATGGGTACCATGCAATATGAATTCAAAGGGTCTGCGTTTGCTCATCGAACCTCACCAGTCGTATCACTGCTGCGCTTATGCCGCTGTACACACGCTTGATTCTCTTTCGGAGACATATAAATCCGTAGGTGTTAAGATTCTTACTAGTCAGGTATATTCTTAGGCATTTAATATGGGGTGTTGAGTCCACTTCGTTGAGCAAGGAGTAGCTCTTGTCTATTACATATTTGGCTTTTGGAACAGTATCTGTACCAATTTGAATCTCTGGTTTCATGCAGCACCCCAACTCACCATTCCCCTTAAGCAAGCATAAGTTGGTTTTCTACATTTGAGACACTGTTCTGTTTTGTAATTCAGTTCCTGTGTAGCCAAGTTTACATTCCTTGTGTTAGTGATACCTTATGATGTTTCTTTTTCTGTGTGACTTATTTCACTTAGAATCATCGTACCTGAATCCACTCATTATGCTGCTACGGCCCTGATGACATAGATTTCATTGCTGTGTGATACTGCATTGTACGTAAGTACCACAGCTTCTTTATCCATTTTTCGCTTTCTGTGATATTCAACTTGTACCGTAAACGAGGTTCTTGTAAACGGAGCCGGCCCAAACTTTGGGGTGGCTGTGTCTTTTTGATTTTAATTTCCCTAAGCTATAGGACCATAAGTTGAAGTGCCCTAGGCTCTGTTGCTTTGTTTTTTGGATGTTTCAGGAAACACCATACACTTCTCCAGAGTGGCTTCTGGCAATTTGCATCCCGCCCATCAGCATAACAAGTCTCCCAGTTCTCCAGGGCCTGTCCTGCCTTTCTGGATTTTACACTTTTTTCAGATGGCCCTTTTGACCGGGGGCAGTGAGACTTCATTGTAGTGCAGATTTCCTTTGCAAGCTTGCTTGGTTGGCCAAAAAGGGCGTATGCGTTTTTTCCTGAATATATTCAGGAAAAAACGCATACGCCCTTTTTGGCCAAGTGCATCATTGTGGACGTTCTGCCTCTTTTCCTATGCTTTACATGCAATTCCAGTCTACCTCCTGAAATCGGTTTCCTGCAATTCTGCCCCGCTTTCAACTGCTCTTGGCAGCCTTACTTCAATATATTTTTGGAAGATAGCTGTCATTTATAACACTGCAGGTTTGTGAATTACAGTGCCGCTGAGCTCCTTTCTTCAACTCGCTTTCTTGTGAGCTGACCGCAACACCGCAGGATTGCTTCAGGCCCTAGTTTGGTTCCGGCGCGACATGCTGAGCCTTTGGTTAATTCCTCTTCCTGGTGGGAAATGAGAGTTAAATTTGCCCGTCCGGACACCTCCACCGAGTCTCTCATTGGTTCTCCCTATTCCTGTTCATTTTCCACAGAAATTGCAAACTGGGCCAAACAGGAGTTTAAAGGCACTGACTCTCCAAGTGGGGAGAGTGTTAGTAAAGCATCTGGAATGTTGCACCCGAGTACCAGGGGACGAAAACTGAGACACATTTGAACACGTTTTCCAATCACACGGTGGATCATACTCTGGGTTCCACATGCATGTTTTAGCTGAAGGAAGAATCCCTTAAACCTGGAGAGTTGAGACCCATGGAATGGGTACCATGCAATATGACTTCAAAGGGTCTGCATTTGCTCACCGAACCTCACCAATCCTATCACTGCTGTGCTTATGCCACTGTACACACGCTTGATTCTCTTTCGGAGACATATAAATCCATAGGTTTTAAGATTCTTACTAGTCAGGTATATTCTTAGGCGTTTAATATGGGGTGTTGAGTCCACTTCGTTGAGCAAGGAGTAGCTCTTTTCTATTACATATTTGGCTTATGGAACAGTATCTGTGCTAATTTCAATCTCTGGTTTTATGCAGCACCCCAACTCACCTTTCCCCTTAAGCAAGCATAAGTTGGTTTTCTACATTTGAGGCCCTGTTCTGTTTTGTAATTCTGTTCTTGTGTAGCCAAGTTTACATTCCGTGTAGTAGTGATATCTTATGATGTTTCTTTTTCTGTGTGACTTATTTCACTTAGAATCATCGTACCTGAATCCACTCATTATGCTGCTACGGGCCTGATGACATAGATTTCATTGCTGAGTGTTATTGCATTGTACGTAAGTACCACAACTTCTTTATCCATTTTTCGCTTTCTGTGATATTGAACTTGTACCGTAAACGAGGTTCTTGTAAACAGAGCCGGCCCAAACTTTGGGGTGGCTGTGTCTTTTTGATTTTAATTTCCCTAAGCTATAGGACCATAAGTGGAAGTGCCCTAGGCTCTGTTGCTTTGTTTTTTGGATGTTTCAGGAAATACCATACACTTCTCCAGAGTGGGTGTTGGCAATTTACATCCCGCCCATCAGCATAACTAGGCTCCCAGTTCTCCATACCCTGTCCTGCCTTTCTGGATTTTACACTTTTTTCAGATGGCCCTTTTGACAGGGGGGCAGTGAGACTTCATTGTAGTGCAGATTTCCTTTGCAAGCTTGCTTGGTTGGCCAAAAAGTGCGTATGCGTTTTTTCCTGAATATATTCAGGAAAAAACGCATACGCCCTTTTTGGCCAAGTGCATCATTGTGGACGTTCTGCCTCTTTTCCTATGCTTTACATGCAATTCCAGTCTCCCTCCTGTAATCGGTTCCCTGCAATTCTTCCCCACATTCAACTCCTCTTGGCAGCCTTCCTTCAATATATTTTTGGACGAAAGCTGTCATTTATAACTCTGCAGGTTTTTGAATTACAGTGCCCCTGAGCTCCTTTCTTCAACTCGCTTTCTTGTGAGCTGGCCGCAACACTGCAGGATTGCTTCAGGCCCTAGTTTGGTTCCGGCACGGCATGCTGAGCCTTTGGTTAATTCCTCTTCCTGGTGGGAAATGAGAGTTAAATTTGCCCGTCCAGACACCTCCAGCTAGTCTCTCATTGGTTCTCCCTATTCCTGTTCATTTTCCACAGAAATTGCAAAGTGGGCCAAACAGGAGGTTAAAGGCACCGACTCTCCAAGTGGGGAGAGTGTTAGTAAAGCATCTGGAATGTTGCACCCGAGTACCAGGGGACGAAAACTGAGACACATTTGAACACGTTTCCCGATCACACGGTGGATCATACTCTGGGTTCCACATGCATGTTTTAGCTGAAGGAAGAATCCCTTAAACCTGGAGAGTTGAGACCCATGGAATGGGTACCATGCAATATGACTTCAAAGGGTCTGCATTTGCTCACCGAACCTCACCAATCCTATCACTGCTGCGCTGATGCCGCTGTACACACGCTTGATTCTCTTTCGGAGACATATAAATCCATAGGTTTTAAGATTCTTACTAGTCAGGTATATTCTTAGGCGTTTAATATGGGGTGTTGAGTCCATTTCGTTGAGCAAGGAGTAGCTCTTGTCTATTACATATTTGGTTTATGGAACGGTATCTGTGCTAATTTCAATCTCTGGTTTTATGCAGCACCCCAACTCACCTTTCCCCTTAAGCAAGCATAAGTTGGTTTTCTACATTTGAGACCCTGTTCTGTTTTGTAATTCAGTTCCTTTGTAGCCAAGTTTACATTTCGTGTATTAGTGATATCTTATGATGTTTCTTTTTCTGTGTGACTTATTTCACTTAGAATCATCGTACCTGAATCCACTCATTATGCTTCTACGGGCCTGATGACATAGATTTCATTGCTGAGTGATATTGCATTGTACGTAAGTACCACAACTTCTTTATTCATTTTTCGCTTTCTGTGATATTGAACTTGTACTGTAAACGAGGTTCTTGTAAACAGAGCCGGCCCAAACTTTGGGGTGGCTGTGTCTTTTTGATTTTAATTTCCCTAAGCTATAGGACCATAAGTGGAAGTGCCCTAGACTCTGTTGCTTTGTTTTTTGGATGTTTCAGGAAACACCATACACTTCTCCAGAGTGGCTGCTGGCAATTTACATGCCGCCCATCAGCATAACAAGGCTCCCTGTTCTCCATGGCCTGTCCTGCCTTTCTGGATTTTACACTTTTTTCAGATAGCCCTTTTGACCGGGGGGCAGTGAGACTTCATTGTAGTGCAGATTTCCTTTGCAAGCTTGCTTGGTTGGCCAAAAAGGGCGTATGCGTTTTTTCCTGAATATATTCAGGAAAAAACGCATACGCCCTTTTTGGCCAAGTGCATCATTGTGGACGTTCTGCCTCTTTTCCTATGCTTTACATGCAATTCCAGTCTACCTCCTGAAATCGGTTCCCTGCAATTCTGCCCCACATTCAACTCCTCTTGGCAGCCTTACTTCAATATATTTTTGGAAGATAGCTGTCATTTATAACTCTGCAGGTTTGTGAATTACAGTGCCCCTGAGCTCCTTTCTTCAACTCGCTTTCTTGTGAGCTGGCCGCAACACCGCAGGATTGCTTCTGCCCTAGTTTGGTTCCGGCACGGCATGCTGAGCCTTTGGTTAATTCCTCTTCCTGGTGGGAAATGAGAGTTATATTTGCCCGTCCAGACACCTCCACCTACTCTCTCATTGGTTCTCCCTATTCCTGTTCATTTTCCACAGAAATTGCAAACTGGGCCAAACAGGAGGTTAAAGGCACTGACTCTCCAAGTGGGGAGAGTGTTAGTAAAGCATCTGGAATGTTGCACCCGAGTACCAGGGGACGAAAACTGAGACACATTTGAACACGTTTTCCAATCACACGGTGGATCATACTCTGGGTTCCACATGCATGTTTTAGCTGAAGGAAGAATCCCTTAAACCTGGAGAGTTGAGACCCATGGAATGGGTACCATGCAATATGACTTCAAAGGGTCTGCATTTGCTCACCGAAGCTCACCAATCCTATCACTGCTGTGCTTATGCCGCTGTACACACGCTTGATTCTCTTTCGGAGACATATAAATCCATAGGTTTTAAGATTCTTACTAGTCAGGTATATTCTTAGGCGTTTAATATGGGGTGTTGAGTCCACTTCGTTGAGCAAGGAGTAGCTCTTGTCTATTACATATTTGGCTTATGGAACGGTATCTGTGCTAATTTCAATCTCTTGTTGTATGTAGCACCCCAACTCACCTTTCCCCTTAAGCAAGCATAAGTTGGTTTTCTACATTTGAGGCCCTGTTCTGTTTTGTAATTCTGTTCTTGTGTAGCCAAGTTTACATTCCGTGTAGTAGTGATATCTTATGATGTTTCTTTTTCTGTGTGACTTATTTCACTTAGAATCATCGTACCTGAATCCACTCATTATGCTGCTACGGGCCTGATGACATAGATTTCATTGCTGAGTGATATTGCATTGTACGTAAGTACCACAACTTCTTTATCCATTTTTCGCTTTCTGTGATATTGAACTTGTACCGTAAACGAGGTTCTTGTAAACAGAGCCGGCCCAAACTTTGGGGTGGCTGTGTCTTTTGGATTTCAATTTCCCTAAGCTATAGGACCATAAGTGGAAGTGCCCTAGGCTCTGTTGCTTTGTTTTTTGGATGTTTCAGGAAACACCATACACTTCTCCAGAGTGGCTGCTGGCAATTTACATCCCGCCCATCAGCATAACAAGGCTCCCAGTTCTCCATGGCCTGTCCTGCCTTTCTGGATTTTACACTTTTTTCAGATAGCCCTTTTGACCGGGGGGCAGTGAGACTTCATTGTAGTGCAGATTTCCTTTGCAAGCTTGCTTGGTTGGCCAAAAAGGGCGTATGCGTTTTTTCCTGAATATATTCAGGAAAAAACGCATACGCCCTTTTTGGCCAAGTGCATCATTGTGGACGTTCTGCCTCTTTTCCTATGCTTTACATGCAATTCCAGTCTACCTCCTGAAATCGGTTTCCTGCAATTCTGCCCCGCTTTCAACACCTCTTGGCAGCCTTACTTTAATATATTTTTGGAAGATGGCTGTCATTTATAACTCTGCAGGTTTGTGAATTACAGTGCCCCTGAGCTCCTTTCTTCAACTCGCTTTCTTGTGAGCTGGCCGCAACACCGCACGATTGCTTCGGACCCTAGTGTGGTTCCGGCACGGCACGCTGAGCCTTTGGTTAATTCCTCTTCCTGGTGGGAAATGAGAGTTAAATTTGCCCGTCCGGACACCTCCACCTAGTCTCTCATTGGTTCTCCCTATTCCTGTTCATTTTCCACAGAAATTGCAAACTGGGCCAAACAGGAGTTTAAAGGCACTGACTCTCCAAGTGGGGAGAGTGTTAGTAAAGCATCTGGAATGTTGCACCCGAGTACCAGGGGACGAAAACTGAGACACATTTGAACACGTTTTCCAATCACACGGTGGATCATACTCTGGGTTCCACATGCATGTTTTAGCTGAAGGAAGAATCCCTTAAACCTGGAGAGTTGAGACCCATGGAATGGGTACCATGCAATATGACTTCAAAGGGTCTGCATTTGCTCACCGAACCTCACCAATCCTATCACTGCTGTGCTTATGCCGCTGTACACACGCTTGATTCTCTTTCGGAGACATATAAATCCATAGGTTTTAAGATTCTTACTAGTCAGGTATATTCTTAGGCGTTTAATATGGGGTGTTGAGTCCACTTCGTTGAGCAAGGAGTAGCTCTTTTCTATTACATATTTGGCTTATGGAACGGTATCTGTGCTAATTTCAATCTCTGGTTTTATGCAGCACCCCAACTCACCTTTCCCCTTAAGCAAGCATAAGTTGGTTTTCTACATTTGAGGCCCTGTTCTGTTTTGTAATTCTGTTCTTGTGTAGCCAAGTTTACATTCCGTGTAGTAGTGATATCTTATGATGTTTCTTTTTCTGTGTGACTTATTTCACTTAGAATCATCGTACCTGAATCCACTCATTATGCTGCTACGGGCCTGATGACATAGATTTCATTGCTGAGTGATATTGCATTGTACGTAAGTACCACAACTTCTTTATCCATTTTTCGCTTTCTGTGATATTGAACTTGTACCGTAAACGAGGTTCTTGTAAACAGAGCCGGCCCAAACTTTGGGGTGGCTGTGTCTTTTTGATTTTAATTTCCCTAAGCTATAGGACCATAAGTGGAAGTGCCCTAGGCTCTGTTGCTTTGTTTTTTGGATGTTTCAGGAAACACCATACACTTCTCCAGAGTGGCTGTTGGCAATTTACATGCCGCCCATCAGCATAACAAGGCTCCCAGTTCTCCATACCCTGTCCTGCCTTTCTGGATTTTACACTTTTTTCAGATGGCCCTTTTGACAGGGGGGCAGTGAGACTTCATTGTAGTGCAGATTTCCTTTGCAAGCTTGCTTGGTTGGCCAAAAAGGGCGTATGCGTTTTTTCCTGAATATATTCAGGAAAAAACGCATACGCCCTTTTTGGCCAAGTGCATCATTGTGGACGTTCTGCCTCTTTTCCTATGCTTTACATGCAATTCCAGTCTACCTCCTGAAATCGGTTCCCTGCAATTCTTCCCCACATTCAACTCCTTTTGGCAGCCTTCCTTCAATATATTTTTGGACGAAAGCTGTCATTTATAACTCTGCAGGTTTTTGAATTACAGTGCCCCTGAGCTCCTTTCTTCAACTCGCTTTCTTGTGAGCTGGCCGCAACACTGCAGGAT
Source organism: Leucopleurus acutus (assembly GCF_964270905.1). NCBI lineage: Eukaryota > Metazoa > Chordata > Mammalia > Artiodactyla > Delphinidae > Leucopleurus > Leucopleurus acutus. The sequence goes on from NW_028138993.1 coordinate 59,336, forward strand.
TGCTTCAGGCCCTAGTTTGGTTCTGGCACGGCATGCTGAGCCTTTGGTTAATTCCTCTTCCTGGTGGGAAATGAGAGTTAAATTTGCCCGTCCAGACACCTCCAGCTAGTCTCTCATTGGTTCTCCCTATTCCTGTTCATTTTCCACAGAAATTGCAAACTGGCCAAACAGGAGGTTAAAGGCACTGACTCTCCAAGTGGGGAGAGTGTTAGTAAAGCATCTGGAATGTTGCACCCGAGTACCAGGGGACGAAAACTGAGACACATTTGAACACGTTTCCCGATCACACGGTGGATCATACTCTGGGTTCCACATGCATGTTTTAGCTGAAGGAAGAATCCCTTAAACCTGGAGAGTTGAGACCCATGGAATGGGTACCATGCAATATGACTTCAAAGGGTCTGCATTTGCTCACCGAACCTCACCAATCCTATCACTGCTGCGCTGATGCCGCTGTACACACGCTTGATTCTCTTTCGGAGACATATAAATCCATAGGTTTTAAGATTCTTACTAGTCAGGTATATTCTTAGGCGTTTAATATGGGGTGTTGAGTCCACTTCGTTGAGCAAGGAGTAGCTCTTGTCTATTACATATTTGGCTTATGGAACGGTATCTGTGCTAATTTCAATCTCTTGTTGTATGTAACACCCCAACTCACCTTTCCCCTTAAGCAAGCATAAGTTGGTTTTCTACATTTGAGGCCCTGTTCTGTTTTGTAATTCTGTTCTTGTGTAGCCAAGTTTACATTCCGTGTAGTAGTGATATCTTATGATGTTTCTTTTTCTGTGTGACTTATTTCACTTAGAATCATCGTACCTGAATCCACTCATTATGCTGCTACGGGCCTGATGACATAGATTTCATTGCTGAGTGATATTGCATTGTACGTAAGTACCACAACTTCTTTATCCATTTATCGCTTTCTGTGATATTGAACTTGTACCGTAAACGAGGTTCTTGTAAACAGAGCCGGCCCAAACTTTGGGGTGGCTGTGTCTTTTGGATTTTAATTTCCCTAAGCTATAGGACCATAAGTGGAAGTGCCCTAGGCTCTGTTGCTTTGTTTTTTGGATGTTTCAGGAAACACCATACACTTCTCCAGAGTGGCTGTTGGCAATTTACATGCCGCCCATCAGCATAACAAGGCTCCCAGTTCTCCATACCCTGTCCTGCCTTTCTGGATTTTACACTTTTTTCAGATGGCCCTTTTGACAGGGGGGCAGTGAGACTTCATTGTAGTGCAGATTTCCTTTGCAAGCTTGCTTGGTTGGCCAAAAAGGGCGTATGCGTTTTTTCCTGAATATATTCAGGAAAAAACGCATACGCCCTTTTTGGCCAAGTGCATCATTGTGGACGTTCTGCCTCTTTTCCTATGCTTTACATGCAATTCCAGTCTACCTCCTGAAATCGGTTCCCTGCAATTCTTCCCCACATTCAACTCCTCTTGGCAGCCTTCCTTCAATATATTTTTGGACGAAAGCTGTCATTTATAACTCTGCAGGTTTTTGAATTACAGTGCCCCTGAGCTCCTTTCTTCAACTCGCTTTCTTGTGAGCTGGCCGCAACACTGCAGGATTGCTTCAGGCCCTAGTTTGGTTCCGGCACGGCATGCTGAGCCTTTGGTTAATTCCTCTTCCTGGTGGGAAATGAGAGTTAAATTTGCCCGTCCAGACACCTCCAGCTAGTCTCTCATTGGTTCTCCCTATTCCTGTTCATTTTCCACAGAAATTGCAAACTGGGCCAAACAGGAGGTTAAAGGCACTGACTCTCCAAGTGGGGAGAGTGTTAGTAAAGCATCTGGAATGTTGCACCCGAGTACCAGGGGACGAAAACTGAGACACATTTGAACACGTTTCCCGATCACACGGTGGATCATACTCTGGGTTCCACATGCATGTTTTAGCTGAAGGAAGAATCCCTTAAACCTGGAGAGTTGAGACCCATGGAATGGGTACCATGCAATATGACTTCAAAGGGTCTGCATTTGCTCACCGAAGCTCACCAATCCTATCACTGCTGCGCTGATGCCGCTGTACACACGCTTGATTCTCTTTCGGAGACATATAAATCCATAGGTTTTAAGATTCTTACTAGTCAGGTATATTCTTAGGCGTTTAATATGGGGTGTTGAGTCCACTTCGTTGAGCAAGGAGTAGCTCTTGTCTATTACATATTTGGCTTATGGAACGGTATCTGTGCTAATTTCAATCTCTTGTTGTATGTAGCACCCCAACTCACCTTTCCCCTTAAGCAAGCATAAGTTGGTTTTCTACATTTGAGGCCCTGTTCTGTTTTGTAATTCTGTTCTTGTGTAGCCAAGTTTACATTCCGTGTAGTAGTGATATCTTATGATGTTTCTTTTTCTGTGTGACTTATTTCACTTAGAATCATCGTACCTGAATCCACTCATTATGCTGCTACGGGCCTGATGACATAGATTTCATTGCTGAGTGATATTGCATTGTACGTAAGTACCACAACTTCTTTATCCATTTTTCGCTTTCTGTGATATTGAACTTGTACCGTAAACGAGGTTCTTGTAAACAGAGCCGGCCCAAACTTTGGGGTGGCTGTGTCTTTTGGATTTTAATTTCCCTAAGCTATAGGACCATAAGTGGAAGTGCCCTAGGCTCTGTTGCTTTGTTTTTTGGATGTTTCAGGAAACACCATACACTTCTCCAGAGTGGCTGCTGGCAATTTACATGCCGCCCATCAGCATAACAAGGCTCCCTGTTCTCCATGGCCTGTCCTGCCTTTCTGGATTTTACACTTTTTTCAGATGGCCCTTTGACCGGGGTGAAGTGAGACTTCATTGTAGTGCAGATTTTGTTTGCGAGTTTGCTTGGTTGGCCAGAAAGGGCGTATGCGTTTCTTCCTGAATATATTCAGGAAAAAACTCATACGCCCTTTTTGGCCAAGTGCATCATTGTGGACGTTCTGCCTCTTTTCCTATGCTTTACATGCAATTCCAGTCTACCTCCTGCAATCGGTTTCCTGCAGTTCTGCCTTGCTCTCAGTGCCTCTTCATAGCCTTATCTCAATATACTTTTGGAAAATAGTTGGCCTTCATAACTCTGCAGGTTTTTGAATTGCAATGGCCCTTAGCTCCATTTTTCAGCTCTTATTTTTGTGATCTTGCCTCATATCCACAGGATTTCTTCAGGCCCTATTCTTCTTCTGGGGCGCCTTGCTCTGCCTTTGGTTAATTCTTCTTCCTGATGTGAAATTAGAGTGACATGTGCCCATTGAAACCGCTACAGCTATTTTCTCACTTGTTCCCCCTATTCCCATTCATTTTCCGCACTAACTGCAGACTGTGTGATTCCGGAACTTAAAGGCATTGACTCTCCATGTGGAGATGTTGTTAGTAAAGTGGCTGGAATGTTGATCCGGAGCCCCAGGAGAGGAAAATGAGGTGCATTTTAGAAACCTTTCCCGATCATATGGTATACCATCCGCTGGATTTCCCATGCATGGTTTAGCTCTAGGAAGATTCCCTTCAACTTGGAGTGTTGGGACCCTTGGAATAAGTAGCATGAAGTATTGCATTAAACTTTCGGCAGTTGCTCACCAAAGCTCACCAATCCTTTCAGCCCCAAGTGTCCAGCCTTATGTCTTATCCAGCTGTGGGTTTATATGTGGTCATTCCAGGTTGCATCACAGCCCCTGAGCGAATTTTGTAAGAATTTTTCTCTCTTTCATTGTTTCTGCGTTTTGGTTTTAAAATTTATTTCTATAATGGGGTTTAGCTCATTTTCACTACTGTGTTTGTGCCGCTCTGTGCACACTTGATTCCCTTATGGAGAGATATCAATACATGGGTTTTAAGATTCTTATTACTCAGATATATTTCTCTGCGGTGTATAGGGTGTGTTGAGGCCAGTTCATTGAGCAAGGTGTAGATCTTGTCTGATACCTATTTGGTTTATTGAACGGTATCTGTGCTAATTTCAAACTCTGGTTTTATGCATCACCCCACCTCTCCTTTCCCCTTAAGCTGACATAAGTGTGTTTTCTAAATGTGAGACACTGTTCTGTTTTGTAATTCATTTTTTGTGCAGCCATATTTATCCTCCCTCTATAAGTGATATCTTATGATATGTTTCTTTTTCTGTTTGACTTATTTCAAGTAGTATTATCGGACCTAAATCCACTCTTTATCCTTCTACTAGCCTTATTACATTGATTTCATGGTGAAGAGATATTCCATTGTACATAAGTACCACATTTTCTTTATCCATTGTTCTCTTTCCTGGGATATTTAAGGTGTACTGAAGTTGAGGTTCTTGTAAACAGAGTAGCCCTAAACTGTGGTGTGCTTGTGTCTTGTTGATTTTTAGACTTCCCTAGATATACTCCCGTGATTGGAAGTGCCCTATGCTCTGTCGCTCTGTTTTTTAGATGATTTAGGAACCACCATACACTTCTCCAGAGTGGCTCTCGGCAGTTCACACACTGTCCATCAGCGTATAAAGGCTTCCTGTTCTCCATGGCCTGTCCTGCATTTCTGGTTTTTACAATTTTTTCGGATGGCCCTTTTGACCAGTGGGAAATGAGACTTCTTTATTGTGCACATTTGCATTGCTTGCTTGCTTGGTTGCCCATAAAGTGCGTATGCGTTTTTTCCTGGATATATTCAGGAAAAAACGCATACTCCCTTTTGGGCCAACCGCATCATTGTCAAAATTCTGTCGCTTTTCATGTGCTTTAAAGGTGAGTCCAATCTATCTCTTGAAATCTGTTTCTTGCAATTCTGTCTTGCATTCAGATCCTCTTCTTTGCCTTACCTCAACATATTTTTGGACGTTAGTTTTCATTTATAACTCTGCAGGTTTGTGAATTGCAGTGACCCTGAGCTCCATTTTTTAAGTTGCTCTTTTGTGAGCTGGCCTCAAAACCGCAGGATTGCTTCAGGCCCTATTTTGGCTCTGGTGAGGCGGGCTGAGCCTTTTTTTAATTCTTATTCTTAATGGGAAATTAGAGTGACATGTACCCGTCCAAACCCCTACAACTATTCTCTCATTGGTTCCCCCTGTTCCCGTTCATCCTCCTCACAATTTGCAAAATGTGTGAAACAGAAGTTTAAATGTGCTGATTCTCTAAGTGGGGAGATTCTAAGTAACGTGGCTGGAATGATGAACAGGAGCACCAGGAGAGGATAAATGAGGTGCATTTTAGACACATCTCCCGATCACATGGTGTACAGTCCTCTGGGTTTTCCATGCATGTTTTAGCTGTAGGAAGATTCCTTGAACCTGCAGATTTGGGACCCATTGAATGGGTACCAGGTAGTATTACTTTAAAGGGTGTGCATTTCCTCACCCAACCTCACATTTCTCTTAGCGCGAACAGTTTCCAGCCTTATGTCTCATCCTGCTGTGGGTCTAGATGTGTTCAATCCATGTTGCATCACCGTCCCTGAGGAAAAGTTGTAAGAGGTTTTCTCTGTCTCTCTGTCGTTTATTTTTTTCAATTTATTACTATATTGGTTACAGCTGATTTTCAAAGCTCTGTTTCTTGCTGCTGTACATCCACTTGATTCACGTACAGAGAGACATCAATAAATTCTTTTTCAGATTCTTACCAGTCATAGATATTCTTTTCCGGTGACTTGAGTGTGCTGAGTGCAGTTCTTTTAGCTACCGTGTAGGCCTTGTTGATTATCAGTTTGGTATTTGGAATGGTATCTTTGCTAATTTCAACCTCCTGGATGATGCCTCACCCCTCCCCACCTTTCCCGTTTAGCAGCCTCACGCGTATTTTCTACATATTTGACTATGTTTTTGTTTTGTAATTTATTTCATGTGTAGCCATTTTGGATTCCACCTTTAAGTGATATCTTATGATATGTGTCTTTTTCTTTTTGAATTATGTCACTTAGAATGATCATACGTAACTCCTCCGGAGTTGTTACAACTGGCCATATTTCATTGATTTCCAGGCTGAGTAATATTCCACTCTACATAAGTACCACATCTCTATTCATTTTTTCCCTCCAGAGACATTTAAGTTATATCCTAGTCGAGGATCTTTTAAACAGAGAGGCAGTAAACATTGGGGTGCCTGTGTCCTCTCGATTTTTGTTTTTCCCAAGATATACGCCCATGAGTGCAAGTGCCCTATGCTCTGTAGCTCATTTTTTAGATGCTTTAGTAAACACAATACACTTCTCCAGAATGGCCGTTGGCAATATACATTTCCACTATAAGCCTCACAGGGCTCCCTCTTCTCCTTGCCCTGTCCTGCATTTCTGGCGTTTACACTTTATGAGGATGGCTCTTCTGACTGATGCGAAGTGATATCTTTTGTAGTATTGATTTCCAGTGCCCACCTGTTTGGTTGGCTAAAAAAGTGTATGCCCTTTTCTTGAATATATACAGAAAAAAACGCATACAGCCTTTTTGGCCAACTGCAATGTTGGCAATGTTCAGCCCCTTTTCTTGTGCTTAATGGCGAGTCCTTTCTACCTCCTCAAATCCCTTTCCTGCCATTCTCCCTTGCTTGCCAATCCTTTTCTCTGACTTTCCTCAAGACATTTTTCAGTGATAGATATTTTCAACTCTGCAGTTTCGTGAATTTTACTGCCCCTGAGTTCCATTGTTCAACTTGTGTTTATGGGAACTGGCCACAAAGCAGTGGGATTTCCTCAAGCCCTATACTGTTTCCATGGGCAACCCTAGCCTTTGGTCAATTCATCTTCCTGATTGGAAATTAGAGTGACATGTGCCTGTCTGAACACCTAGGACTTGTCTCTCATTGTTCCTCATCCTTCCGCTTCATCCTCTGGACAAATTCCAAACTTTACGCAACGGGATGTTGACAGTGTTGACATCTCCAAGTGGGGAGACTGTTAGTAAAGACGCTGGAGGGGTGAACCCGAGCACCAGGAGATGAGGAGATGAGATGCCTTTTCCAAACTCTTCCCGATCAGACGGTATACCATCCTCTGGATGTGACAGACATGTTTTAGCAGTAGGAAGAGTCCCATTCATGTAAGGAGAACACCAGGGCTTTTTCAAAATCAGTGTCTCCCCGAAACCCAAACTGGGGAGTTTTTTAAGCTACGGCTACACATATGTTCTTTAAGGGCCTTGGGAAGTAGGCAGAGTGCAAACTTTAGATGACTGAAGTCTTCAGGGTCAGAAGCACTCACCACTGGCTTCCCTTAGGTTACACTTTAACTGTCATTGATAGATGATGTCAATAAAAATATCTGTTCTTTTTCCGATTATTTCCCCTTATAGGTTATTGCACAATATTGAGTGTAGTTCCCTGTGCTATACAGTAGTTCCTTGTTGATGATCTATTTTATACATAGCAGTGTGTATGTGTTAATTCCAAACTGTTAATTTATCCCTCCTCCCACCTTTCCCCTTTGGTAATAATAAATTATAAGATTTTATACTTCTCAGAAATGGGGGAGCTGAAAGAGAGGTATCATTTTCAATGGAAAAGCATTTAAAACAAGATTGAAGCTTTAACCAAGATTATTAGATGTACATCCTTGGAAAGAAATCACTTCATTTCTCTAATATTGACCTGACAAATAAGACAAACCTTTTCACTGAACTTGCTTATAATAAAGTGATGGAAATATCAAATGGAAGTGTTAGAAACATCTTATTTTACCCGAGCCTTATAAACTGTTCTATGTTAACTACAGTTTGGCTCACACATCTGTTCATTGAAGTTACAATAGTCTCAATTTCTGTTACTGATCCTCCAGAGTGGACCCCAACAAGGGTCCCCCTGCCCAGTGTCATTGGGGCCAACAGATCGAGACTGAGTTTGGTTCCCAAGCAAAGGAAACTTTATATTTTCATCAGAGAATGGAGAGGTGAGAGCATGCACTACCCCGTGGGCTGTGGGCTGGGCTGCTGTGTAGAGATCCTGTCAGAGTCAGTGGGAGGGAGGGGGCGGAGCTCTCAAGGGCCGGGTTGGCTGCAGCTCAGGCTCTATATCTCGGAGTCTGCACTGGGCCCCAGGAGCTGAGGTGTCGACCCAGCCATTCTGCACCAGGAAATCTGGTCTGAAGTGCCGGGTGTGGAACCTCTGCATGCGGGACCCTAGGAGCACGTGAAATTAGACAAAGCACAAAGGATAAAAAAGGTCAGACTTGACTTTATTGCCCACATTCTATTTTTATCTCCCAGGGATTTTTAATGGGCTTTGCTGGGGACAAACCCCTCCTCTGCCTTTTGTCCCGTTCCTCATTCTTGGAGTGCTGAGGGTGCAGACCCTTCTTCTGTAACTGCTGAGTGCTGAGTTGGGAGCCCTCATACCAGGGGACGAGGGTCAGAACTTCTCCCCAGCAGCCTCCAGGTGACGTTGATTGGCCCCAGGACCCCTGCCTCCCTGCTCGTCCGCCTGAGCACCAGCATTGGAAGTGTTATAGATTCTAATGACCTTTAAGGGTCCAGGAAAGAGATGTGCAGAGACGCTGTGGGGGCCGGTTTCACCCCGCCCCACATTTGTTCGGCCACCTTAGGCTGACCGTTTCTGCCAGCCTAGATGCTCTGACCAGTAGTCTGCTCTTTCTTCAATTAGGCCCCTGAATTAACGTAAAAACAGCACCAGGTGTCAGAGCCCTGCCCGCTCAACTCCCAGACAGTCCAGGGTCAGTGGTGATCAAGGACCATGATGGCCACTGAGTTAACAGCCTTTTGAAGTAAACAGGAGTCCAGCCGGTCTTATTGGCCACCATCATCACGGTGTCTGTAGGCTTTTCTATGGTGACAGTGTGATATACGGTTCCCCCGCCAAGATTATTAGCTCCCCTCTGGGTGCAGGAAGTCCTGCAAGCAGTAGTCTACTCCTTCGGGACACACTATTGTTGTTTTATGAGAGAAACTCCAGGTCAAGTGATGTTCACACGAGTCGTCATGGTGCCCTGTTGCCCCCGGTTATCTCTCTGGATGTTGGAGTTGGAGGGCCTCCTCACTCGAGGTCGGTGTGCCCACGGAGCGAACCCTGCAACTTCAGGGCATGGTTGGTGATTAGGATCACCACGTGGGGTCCTTTTCCCTTAGGAGGGAGGTGGCCTTTTGGGCTGCTGATTTCCAGGTTTTTAGATACCGCCAGTATCTTGGCCAGATGTGGCAGTGGGCCAAGCCCCTTGGTGACTGTAGTTTATCCTACCTGGATGGCATTCTTGCGTTGTTCCATTTCAAGTGGTCCCAGTTTTTGCACTAATTCTCCAATGGCGATTCACCTTTCACCGGGAATGGAAAGGTCAAAGGGTTTAGCTCAATTAGGGAGTTCCAGGGCAAGGGTCTGAATTGACTGCTCTTTCCATTCTTGAAAGGCCACTTCTGGATTCTGTTCAAAAGGATCATCATCTTTTCCTTTCAGTGTTTCATATAGAGGCCCAGCTAGTAGACTGTAGTTAGGGATCCAGAAGCAGCAAACCCTGGCCTCCCCAGGAACCCCTAAGCTGTCTTCTAGTTTTAGAAAGGGGTAAGGCTGCAAATGGTTTCTTCCCTTTCCTGGGATGGGCTTCTCTGACCTTGTGTGAGAATGAAGCCCAGGCAGGTCACCGCAGTCTGTGATATTTGAGCTTTTTCTTGGACAACTTCTATCCTTTATTGGCTTGGTAGTTCAGAGGCCTCCTTAGTAGGGCTGGCGATCAGAATGTCATCTGCATATTGAAGGAGGGTTTCCTTTTCCAGAGGTAGAACTTTTCGGTCGTTAGCTAAGCTTTCCCCAAAGATGGTGTGGGAATTTTTGAACCCTTGGGGCAAGACGGCCCGGAAGTATTGTTTTAGTTGTATGTTGAGTCCTGCCACTCACAAGCCAAAATTTCTTGTGACTCTGGGACTAATGGAATACAAAAGAAGGCATCATTGAAGACTAATACAGAATACCATGTCCTGGTGGTTGGTAGAATGACCAGCAGGGTGTAGGAATCAGGAGTAACTGGAGGTATATCCTCGGTGGCTTCACTGACTGTCCTGACATCCTTTACCAGGTCCCCAGCAGCCCATGGGGCTCTCGTGGTCAGGCCAATCCCAGGATATGGAGCTCTCCTGGGCAGGTACCCCACCCCCAAGCCAGCCCACGGGGCTCTCATGGTCAGGCCCCTCCCAGGATACAGAGCTACCCTTGCAGGTACCGTGGCAGGGCTGGGCACACAGGAACCGTGTACATAGCCCTCATTGAAGAGCACCCCCAGCTCACCTGTCGCTCAGAGCTGACACAGAGCACCTCAGAGCAGGACTTGAACTAACAAACAGCAGCTCCGACAGGTCTGTGACCCTGGGCATCACTCTGTGTGGCCTCCCTCCACCTGGTCTTCCAGAGACTTCCACTGCACCCAGGGCACCAGGCCTCTGTCTCCAACCACCACCCACCCCTCCTCTCCCTGACTCCTGGGTTCCTCTCATTAGGAGAGGGTTTTCTTGAAGTTGTCTCCCACTCATGGGCCAGATAAAATGATTAGAAAACAAGCCAAAGCTGCAGCCCCTTGTCTATCCTGACTCTCAGGAGCCCACACCTGTTCCTTGGACCTGGCCGGTTCAGCAAGTTCCATTTTCTGCAACTGTGAGCCCCTGAGGGGTGATGATTGGCTACCTGGGCAGCCTTACCATGCCGGCCAGCCCTCCCCAGGTGTGCCTGGGTTGAGATCAATATAAATACCACTCCAGGCAGCAAAAGCCCCTGCAGCTGTGCCTGACGCCATTTTCTCTGCCCTGTCAGCAGTCTCGGGGCTGGGCTGGTGGGAGGGAGTGAGAGGCCACGGCTTTGTGGGTGGCCCAGTGTGAGTGGGGCTCTGCTGGACTTTCTGCAGCAGTTGCCAGGCTGCCACCTGCTAAAGAAGAGGATGTGTCACCCATACCTGCTGCTGGAATTTCTCCCTGGGCAGAGGTGAGGAAGGAAAAAAGCAGTGGGGGCAGGGACAGGACGGGTATCTCAGGCAGGGAAATGGAAATCTTCCAGAAGAGCACCCAGGGCCAGGACCATCCTGGCTGGCCTGCAGGCACCAAGTCAGCTGGCATGCTGTCACTCGTGTGGCTCCATGGCCCTTCCTCTAGGCTTTCAAGTCCTTGTATATATTCAGGTGTTTTACCTGGGAAGGGCGGGAACAGTTCAGCAGCAACTGGCCTGGGGCTCAGCTCACGTTTACTCACAGATGCCTCGGCACGGTGCCCCAGCTTTGCAATGAGGACGCTTGTTGTGTGGGGGCTGCTGGCTGAATGGGAGACGATTCCCCACCACTGACCAACTTCAGAATTGTTTACAACTGGAGCAAGTGCCCTGATACGGTTTTCCTCTGAGTAACTGGTGGGTTCTGTTTTTTTTTTCTCTTTTTCGTTTTTGGTTCAAGGTAGATTTTATTCCTCTTTTTTGTATTTACAGATATAAGCATGGAAATAATTTATTCATATAAATACATGTATGTGAAGGGAATAATTGTTTTTTCTGTTTTATTTTTTAAATTTTATTTCTTTTTAATTTTGAATTTTATTTTATATTTTTATACAGCAGGTTCTCATTGGTTATCTATTTTATACATATAAATGTTTACATGCCAATCCCAATCTCTCAACTCCTCCCACCACCACCCCTCCAAGAGCTTTCCCCCCTTGTTGTCCATACGATTGTTGTCTACATCTGTTGCTCTATTTATGCCTTGCAAAACGGTTAATCTGTACAGTTTTTCTAGGTTCCACATATATGCATGAATATACAAGATTTGTTTTTCTCTTTCTGACTTACTTCACTCTGTATGACAGTCTCTAGATCCATCGACGTCTCTACAAATGACCCAATTTCATTCCTTTCATGGCTTAGTAATATTCCATTTTATATATGTACCACAGCTTTATGCATTCGTCTGTCTGTGGGCATTTAGGTTGCTTCCATTACCTCGATATTGTAAATAGTGATGCAATGAACATTGTGGTGAATGTCTCTTTTTGATTTATGGTTTTGTCTGGGTATATGTCCAGTCCTGGGATTGCTGTATCATATGGTAATTCTATTATTAGTTTCTTAAGAAACTCCATATTGTTCTCCATAGTGACTGTATCAATTTATATTCCCAACAATAGTGGAAGAGGGTTCCTTTTCTCCACACCCTTTCCAGCATTTGTTGTTTGTAGATTTTCAGATGATGCCCATTCTAACAGGTGTGAGGTGATACCTCATTGTTGAGTCCATTTCGTTGAGCAGGGGGTAGGTCTTGTCTATTACATATTTGGCTTATGGAACGGTATCTGTGCTAATTTCAAACTCTGGTTTTATGTAGCACCCCCTTAACTCACCTTTCCCCTTAAGCAAGCATAAGTTGGTTTTCTAATCTTGAGACCCTGTTCTGTTTTGTAATTCAGTTCATGTGTAGCCAAGTTTACATTCCGTGCATTAGTGATACCTTATGATGTTTCTTTTTCTGTGTGACTTATTTCACTTAGAATCATCATGCCTCAATCCACTCATTATGCTGGTACAGGCCTGGTGACACAGATTTCATTGCTGAGTGGTATTCTGTTGTACGTAAGTACCGCAACTTCTTTATCAATTATTTGTTCTCTGGGATATTTAACTCGTACTGTAGAAGAGGTTCCTGTAAACAGAGCCGTCCCAAACTTTGGGGTGGCTGTGTCTTTTTGATTTTAATTTCCCTAAGCTATAGGACCATAAGTGGAAATGCCCTAGACTCTGTTGCTTTGTTTTTCAGATGTATCAGGAAACACCATACACTTCTCCAGAGTGGCTGTTGGCAATGTACATCCCGCCCATCAGCATAACAAGGCTCCTTTTTCCCCATGGCCTGTCTTGCCTTTCTGGATTTTACACTTTTCTCAGATGGCCCTTTAGACCGGGGGGAAGTGACACTTCATAGTAGTTCGGATTTCCATGGCAAGCTTGCTTGGTTTGCCAAAAAGGGCGTATGTGTTTTTTCCTGAATATATTCAGGAACAAACTCATACGCACTTTGTTGCCAAGTGCATCATTGTCGATGTTCTGCCTCTTTTCCTATGCTTTAAATGCAAATCCAGTCTACCTCCTGAAATCGGTTTCCTGAAATTCTGCCCCGCTTTCAAGTCCTCTTCGCAGCCTTACTTCAATATATTTTTGGACGTTATCTGTCATTTATAACTCTCCAGGTTTGTGAATTACAGGGCCCCTGAGCTCCTTTCTTCAACTCGCTTTCTTGTGAGCTGGCCGCAAACCCGCAAGACTGCTTCAGGCCCTAATCTGCTTCTGGCAGGGCACGCTGAGCCTTTGGTTAATTTCTCTTCCTGGTGGGAAATGAGTGTTAAATATGCCCGTCCAGACACCTACCTCACTCTCAACCCCTTGGTGATGTGGGTCCTCTGGTTTGTGGCCACCTTTTCTGGGTTCCTCACCTTTCGATGATGTGGCCCCACTAGTGTGAGGACACTCCTGCCTGGTTCTCATCCACGTGGTTATGTGGACCCCCTGGTGAGAGTCTGTTCCTGGCTTTGTTCCTCACCCACCTGTGAGGGAGACCCTCTGCTGATAGGTCACTCCTGCATGGCTGGCACACATTGCCTTGGTGAAGTCAGCCGTGTGGTGGCAGTTGGAGCGTGCTGGGAATCTCCTCCCCCCGGTGATGAGGGCCCTCTTGCGTCAGGCCCTAACTGCTGGGCTCACCAACTTTTCTTAGGGAGCCCAGTGATGCTTTGGCACTCCTCTTAGGATCCCATCTCCATGGAGATGTGGGCCTTCTGCTCTGAGGTCCCAACGGCTGGGTTGTTCACATTTTCATGATGTGGGCTCTCTGGTGTTCACAGAGGCCTGGATCCCATAGCCTCTGTGCTCTTGGCCGCCTGCTGGGAGGTTCCAACTGCTGGATTCCTCACTTTTTTAATTTTTTGGGCCCTCTGTTGTGAGGATCCTCCTGCCTGCCTCACTCCCAGCCCCTTCGTGATGTGTGTCGTCTGGTTTGAGGCCACATGTGCTGGGTTCCTCACCTTTCGATGATGTGGGACCAATGGTCTTAGGAGACTCCTGCCTGGTTCACATCCCCTTGGTGATGTGGGCCCTCTGTTGAGAGTCTGATCCTGGCTGGGTTCCTCACCCATCTGTGAGGTGGGCCGTCTGCTGTGAGGTCACTCCTGCCTGGCTTGCTCACCTCGCCTTGTGGACATGAGCCCTCTGGTGGCACTTGGAGCCTGCTGGGAGCCTCCTCTCCTGGGTGATGAGGGCCCTCTGGCGTCAGGCCCTAACTGCTGGGCTCCCGAAATTTTGTGATGTGCGCCCAGTGGTGCGAGGACACTCCAGCCAGGTTCACATCCCCATTGGGATGTGGGCCTTCTGCTCTGAGGTCCCAAAGCCTGGGTTGCTCACAGTTTCATGATGTGGGCTCTCTGGTATTAGTTCACTCCTGCCTGCATCCCATAGCTTCTGTGCTCTGGGCCGCCTGCTGGGAGGTTCCAACTGCTGGATTCCTCACCTTTCTTATTCTTTGGGCCCTCTGTTTTTAGGCTACTCCTGCCTGCCTCACTCCCATTCCCTTTGTGATATGTGTCCTCTGATTTGAGGCCACATGTGCTGGGTTCCTCACCTTTCGATGATGTGACCCCACTCGTGTGAGGACACTCCTGCCTGGTTCCCATCCCCTTGGTGAGGTGGGCCCTCTGGCGAGAGTCTAATCCTGGCTGGGTTCCTCAACGTTCTGTGAGGTAGGCCCTCTGCTGTGAGGTCACTCCTGCCTGGCTGGCACACGTCACCTTGGAGACGTGAGCCCTCTGGTGGCAGCTGGAGCGTGCAGGGCGCCTCCTCCTCTCGGTGATGACGGCCCTCTGGCGTCAGGCCCTAAATGGTGGGCTCCCCACATTTTCTGATGTGCGCCCAGTGGTGCGAGGACACTCCAGCCAGGTTCCCATTCCCATGGGGATGTGGTCCTTCTGCGCTGAGGTCTCAACTCCTGGGTTGCTCACAGTTTTGTGATGTGGGCCCTCTGCTGTGAGTTCACTGTGGCCTGGATCCCATAGCCTCGGTGTTCTGGGCCGCCTGCTGGAACGTCTAAATGCTGGAATCCTCACGTTTTTTTATATTATGTGCCCTGTGTTGTGAGGCTACTCCTGCCTACCTCACTCCAAGGCCCTTGGTGATGTGGGTCCTCTGGTTTGAGGACACATGTGCTGGGTTCCTCACCTTAAGATGATGAGACCCCACTGGTGTGAGGATAATCCTGACTGGGTCCCATCCCCTTTGTGATGTGGGCCCTCTGGTGAGAGTCTGATCCTGGCTGGGTTCCTCACCCATCTGTGAGGTGGGCCCTCTACTATCAGGTAACTCTTGCCTGGGTTGCTCACCTCGCCTTGTTGACATGAGCCCTCTGGTGGCAATTGGACCCTGCTGGGAGCCTCCTCAGCTCTGTGATGAGGGCCCTCTGACGTCAGGCCCTAACTGCTGGGCTCCCCAACTTTTCTTAGTGAGCCCAGTGTTGCTCAAGCACTCCTCTTAGGTTCCCATCCCCATGGGGATGTGGGCCTTCTGCTCTGAGGTTCCAACGGCTGGGTTGATCACAATTTCATGATGTGGGCTCTCTGGTGTTAGTTCACTGTGGCCTGGATCCCATAGCCTCTGTGGTCTTGGCTGCCTGCTGGGAGGTTCCAACTGCTCGATTCCTCAACTTTTGTATTCTATGGGTCCTGTGTTGTGATGCTCCTCCTGCCTGCCTCACTCGCAACCCCTTCATGATGTGGGTCTTCTGGTTTGAGGCCACATGTGCTGGGTTAGGCAACTTTCAATGATGTGGCCCCACTGGTGTGAGGACACTCCTGCCTGGTTCCCATCCCCTTGGTGATGTGGGCCTTCTGGTGACAGTCTTATCCTGGCTGGGTTCCTCACTCTTCTGTGAGGTAGGCCCTCTGCTGTGAGGTCAATCCTGCCTGACTTGCACACATCACCTTGGCGACATGGGCCCTCTGTTGGCACATGGAACCTGCTGGGAGCCTCCTGCCCTCGGTGATGATGGCCCTCTAGCATCAGGCTCTAACTGCTGGGCTCCCCACGTTTTCTGATGTGAGCCCAGTGATGCCAGGACACTCCTGTCAGGTTCCCATCCCCATGGGGATGTGGGCTTTCTGCTCTGAGGTCCCAATGCCTGGGTTGCTCACAGTTTCATGATGTGGGCTCTCTGGTGTTAGTTAACTCCTGCCTGCATCCCATAGCTTCTGTGCTCTCGGCCGCCTGCTGGGAGGTTCCAAATGCTGGATTCCTCACTTTTTTTATTCTTTGGGCCCTCTGTTTTTAGGCTACTCCTACCTGCCTCACTCCCATCCCCTTTGTGATGTATGTCCTCTGATATGAGGCCACATGTGCTGGGTTCCTCACCTTTCGATGATGTGGCCCCACTGGTGGGAGGACAGTCCTGACTGGTTCCCATCCCCTTGGTGTTGTGGGCCCTCTGGTGAGAGTCTCATCCTGCCTCGGTTCCTCACCCTTCTGTGAGATAGGCCCTCTGCTGTGAGGTCACTACTGCCTGGCTGGCGCATGCCACCTTGTAGACGTGGGCCCTCTGTTGGCAGTTGGAACCTGCTGGGAGTCTCCTCCCCTCAGTTATGAGGGCCCCCTGGCATCAGGCCCTAACTGCTGGGCTCCTAACATTTTCTGATATGTGCTAAGTGGTGCAAAGCCACTCCTGCCAGGTTCCCATCCCAATGGGGATGTGGGCCTTCTGTTCTGAGGTCCCAACAGCTGGGTTGCTCACAGGTTCATGATGTGGGCCCTCTGCTGTGAGTTCACTGCGGCCTGGATCCCATAGCCTCGGTGCTCTGGGCCACTTGCTGGGAGGTTCCAACTGCTGGATTCCTCAACTTTTATATTCTATGGACCCTGTGTTGTGAGGCCAGTCCTGCCAGCCTCATTCCGAACCCCTTGGTGATGTGGTTCCTCTGGTTTGAGGACACATGTGCTGGGATCCTCACCTTTCGATGATGTTGTCCCACTGGTGTGGGGACACTCCTGCCTGGTTCCCATCCCCTTGGTGATGTGGGCCCTCTGGTGAGAGTCTGATCCTGGCTGTGTTCCTCACCCTTCTGTGAGGTGGGCCCTCTGCTGTGAGGTCATTCGTGCCTGGTTGGCACACATCGCCTTGGCGACGTCAGCCCTCTGGTGGCAGTTGGAGCCTGCTGGGAGCCTCCTCTTCTCGGTGATGAGTGCCCTCTGGCGTCAGGCCCTAACTGCTGGTCACCCAAAATTTTCTGATATGTTCTCAGTGGTGCGAGGACACTCCTACCAGAATTCCATCCCCATGGGGATGTGGGCCTCCTGCTCTGAGGTCCCAATGGCTGGGTTGCTCAGTTTCATGACATGGGCCCTGTTCTGTGAGTTCACTGTGGCCTGGATCCCATAGCCTCAGTGCTCTGGGCCGCCTGCTGGGAGGTTCCAACTGCTGGATTCCTCACTTTTTTATTCTATGTGCCCAGTGTTGTGAGGCTACTCCTGCCTGCCTCACTCCGAGGTCCTTGGTGATGTGGGTCCTCTGGTTTGAGGACACATGTGGTGAGTACCTCAGCTTTCGATGATGTGGCCCCACTGATGTGAAGACACTCCTGCCTGGTTCCCATCCCCTTGGTGATGTGGGCCCTCTGGTGAGAGTCTGATGTTGGCTGGGTTTCTCACCCTTCTGTGAGGTGGGACCTCTGCTGTGAGGTAACTCCTGCCTGGCATGCTCACGTTGCCTTGGCAATGTGAGCCCTCAGGTGGCACTTGGAGCCTGCTGGGAATCTCCTCCCCTCAGTTATGAGAGCTCTGGATAAAACACATATGCCCTTTTTTGCCAAGTGCATTATTTTCCAAGTTCTGTCTCTTTTCCTATGCTTTAAGAGCTACTCCCGTGTACGTTCTGAAATCAGTTTCCAGCAATTCTGCCCCGCATTCAAGTCCTCTTCGCAGCCTTACTTCAGTATAATTTTGGATGATAGCTGTCATTTATAACTCCGCAGGTTTCTGAATTACAGTGTCCCTGAGCTCCTTTCTTCAACTCGCTTTCTTGTGAGCTGGCCGCAACACCGCAGGATCTCCTCAGGCCCTAATCTAGTTCCAGCATGGCACACGGAGCCTTTGGTTCATTTATCTTCCTGGTGGGAAATGAGAGTTAAATTTGCCCGTCCAGACACCTACAGATAGTCTCCCATTGCTTCTCCTTATTCCTGTTCATCTTCCGAAGAAATTGAAAACTGGGCCAAACAGGAGGTTAAAGGCACTCACTCTCCAAGTGGGGAGAGTGTTAGTAAAGCGTCTGGAATGTTGCACCCGAGTACCAGGGGACGAAAACTGAGACACATTTGAACACGTTTCCCGATCACACGGTGGATCATACTCTGGGTTCCACATGCATGTTTTAGCTGAAGGAAGAATCCCTTAAACCTGGAGAGTTGAGACCCATGGAATGGGTACCATGCAATATGACTTCAAAGAGTCTGCATTTGCTAACCGAACCTCACCAATCCTATCACTGCTGCGTTTATGAAACTGTACACACGCTTGATTCTATTTCGGAGACATATAAATCCATAGGTTTTAAGATTCTTACTAGTCAGGTATATTCTTAGGCGTTTAATATGGGGTGTTGAGTCCACTTCGTTGAGCAAGGAGTAGCTCTTGTCTATTACATATTTGGCTTATGGAACAGTATCTGTGCTAATTTCAATCTCTGATTTTATGCCACACCCCAACTCACCTTTCCCCTTAAGCAAGCATAAGTTGGTTTTCTACATTTGACACCCTGTTCTGTTTTGTAATTCAGTTCCTGTGTAGCCTAGTTTACATTCCGTGCAGTAGTGATATCTTATGATGTTTCTTTTCCTGTGTGACTTATTTCTCTTAGAATCATCATACCTGAATCCACTCATTATGCTGTCACGGGCCTGATGACATAGATTTCTTTGCTGAGTGATATTGCATTGTACGTAAGTACCACAATTTCTTTATCCATTTTTCGCTTTCTGCGATATTGAACCTGTACCGTAAACGAGGTTCTTGTAAACAGAGCCATCCCAAACTTTGGGGAGGCTGTGTCTTTTTGATTATTATTTCCCTAAGCTATACGACCATAAGTGGAAATGCCCTAGGCTCTGTTGCTTGGTTTTTTGGATGTTTCAGGAAACACCATACACTTCTCCAGAGTGGCTGTTGGCAATTTACATCCCGCCCATCAGCATAACAAGGCTCCCAGTTCTCCATGGCCTGTCCTGCCTTTCTGGATTTTACACTTTTTTCAGATGGCCCTTTTGACCGGGGGGCAGTGAGACTTCATTGTAGTGCAGATTTCCTTTGCAAGCTTGCTTGGTTGGCCAAAAAGGGCGTATGCGTTTTTTCCTGAATATATTCAGGAAAAAACGCATACGCCCTTTTTGGCCAAGTGCATCATTGTGGACATTCTGCCTCTTTTCCTATGCTTTACATGCAATTCCAGTCTACCTCCTGAAATCGGTTTCCTGCAATTCTGCCCCGCTTTCAACTCCTCTTGGCAGCCTTACTTTAATATATTTTTGGAAGATGGCTGTCATTTATAACTCTGCAGGTTTGTGAATTACAGTGCCCCTGAGCTCCTTTCTTCAACTCGCTTTCTTGTGAGCTGGCCGCAACACCGCAGGATTGCTTCGGGCCCTAGTGTGGTTCCGGCATGGCACGCTGAGCCTTTGGTTAATTCCTCTTCCTGGTGGGAAATGAGAGTTAAATTTGCCCGTCCGGACACCTCCACCTAGTCTCTCATTGGTTCTCCCTATTCCTGTTCATTTTCCACAGAAATTGCAAACTGGGCCAAACAGGAGGTTAAAGTCACTGACACTCCAAGTGTGGAGAGTGTTAGTAAAGCATCTGGAATGTTGAACCCGAATACCAGGGGACGAAAACTGAGACACATTTGAACACGTTTTCCGATCACACGGTGGATCATACTCTGGGTTCCACATGCATGTTTTAGCTGAAGGAAGAATCCCTTAAACATGGAGAGTTGAGACCCATGGAATGGGTACCATGCAATATGACTTCAAAGGGTCTGCATTTGCTCACCGAACCTCACCAATCCTATCACTGCTGCGCTTATGCCGCTGTACACATGCTTGATTCTCTTTCTGAGACATATAAATCCATAGGTTTTAAGATTCTTACTAGTCAGGTATATTCTTAGGCGTTTAATATGGGGTGTTGAGTCCACTTCTTTGAGCAAGGAGTAGCTCTTGTCTATTACATATTTGGCTTATGGAACGGTATCTGTGCTAATTTCAATCTCTGGTTTTATGAAGCACCCCAACTCACCTTTCCCCTTAAGCAAGCATAAGTTGGTTTTCTACATTTGAGGCCCTGTTCTGTTTTGTAATTCAGTTCTTGTGTAGCCAAGTTTACATTCCGTGTAGTAGTGATATCTTATGATGTTTCTTTTTCTGTGTGACTTATTTCACTTAGAATCATCGTACCTGAATCCACTCATTATGCTGCTACGGGCCTGATGACATAGATTTCATGGCTGAGTGATATTGCATTGTACGTAAGTACCACAACTTCTTTATCCATTTTTCGCTTTCTGTGATATTGAACTTGTACCGTAAACGAGGTTCTTGTAAACAGAGCCGGCCCAAACTTTGGGGTGTCTGTGTCTTTTTGATTTTAATTTCCCTAAGCTATAGGACCATAAGTGGAAGTGCCCTAGGCTCTGTTGCTTTGTTTTTTGGATGTTTCAGGAAACACCATACACTTCTCCAGAGTGGCTGTTGGCAATTTACATGCCACCCATCAGCATAACAAGGCTCCCAGTTCTCCATGGCCTGTCCTGCCTTTCTGGATTTTACACTTTTTTCAGATAGCCCTTTTGACCGGGGGGCAGTGAGACTTCATTGTAGTGCAGATTTCCTTTGCAAGCTTGCTTGGTTGGCCAAAAAGGGCGTATGCGTTTTTTCCTGAATATATTCAGGAAAAAACGCATACGCCCTTTTTGGCCAAGTGCATCATTGTCGATGTTCTGTCTCTTTTCCTATGCTTTAAATGCAAATCCAGTCTACCTCCTGAAATCGGTTTCCTGAAATTCTGCCCCGCTTTCAAGTCCTCTTCGCAGCCTTACTTCAATATATTTTTGGACGTTATCTGTCATTTATAACTCTCCAGGTTTGTGAATTACAGGGCCCCTGAGCTCCTTTCTTCAACTCGCTTTCTTGTGAGCTGGCCGCAAACCCGCAAGACTGCTTCAGGCCCTAATCTGCTTCTGGCAGGGCACGCTGAGCCTTTGGTTAATTTCTCTTCCTGGTGGGAAATGAGTGTTAAATATGCCCGTCCAGACACCTACCTCACTCTCAACCCCTTGGTGATGTGGGTCCTCTGGTTTGTGGCCACCTTTTCTGGGTTCCTCACCTTTCGATGATGTGGCCCCACTAGTGTGAGGACACTCCTGCCTGGTTCTCATCCACGTGGTTATGTGGACCCCCTGGTGAGAGTCTGTTCCTGGCTTTGTTCCTCACCCACCTGTGAGGGAGACCCTCTGCTGATAGGTCACTCCTGCATGGCTGGCACACATTGCCTTGGTGAAGTCAGCCGTGTGGTGGCAGTTGGAGCGTGCTGGGAATCTCCTCCCCCCGGTGATGAGGGCCCTCTTGCGTCAGGCCCTAACTGCTGGGCTCACCAACTTTTCTTAGGGAGCCCAGTGATGCTTTGGCACTCCTCTTAGGATCCCATCTCCATGGAGATGTGGGCCTTCTGCTCTGAGGTCCCAACGGCTGGGTTGTTCACATTTTCATGATGTGGGCTCTCTGGTGTTCACAGAGGCCTGGATCCCATAGCCTCTGTGCTCTTGGCCGCCTGCTGGGAGGTTCCAACTGCTGGATTCCTCACTTTTTTAATTTTTTGGGCCCTCTGTTGTGAGGATCCTCCTGCCTGCCTCACTCCCAGCCCCTTCGTGATGTGTGTCGTCTGGTTTGAGGCCACATGTGCTGGGTTCCTCACCTTTCGATGATGTGGGACCAATGGTCTTAGGAGACTCCTGCCTGGTTCACATCCCCTTGGTGATGTGGGCCCTCTGTTGAGAGTCTGATCCTGGCTGGGTTCCTCACCCATCTGTGAGGTGGGCCGTCTGCTGTGAGGTCACTCCTGCCTGGCTTGCTCACCTCGCCTTGTGGACATGAGCCCTCTGGTGGCACTTGGAGCCTGCTGGGAGCCTCCTCTCCTGGGTGATGAGGGCCCTCTGGCGTCAGGCCCTAACTGCTGGGCTCCCCACATTTTGTGATGTGCGCCCAGTGGTGCGAGGACACTCCAGCCAGGTTCACATCCCCATTGGGATGTGGGCCTTCTGCTCTGAGGTCCCAAAGCCTGGGTTGCTCACAGTTTCATGATGTGGGCTCTCTGGTATTAGTTCACTCCTGCCTGCATCCCATAGCTTCTGTGCTCTGGGCCGCCTGCTGGGAGGTTCCAACTGCTGGATTCCTCACCTTTCTTATTCTTTGGGCCCTCTGTTTTTAGGCTACTCCTGCCTGCCTCACTCCCATTCCCTTTGTGATATGTGTCCTCTGATTTGAGGCCACATGTGCTGGGTTCCGCACCTTTCGATGATGTGACCCCACTGGAGGGAAGACAGTCCTGACTGGTTCCCATCCCCTTGCTGATGTGGGCCCTCAGGTGAGAGTCTGATCCTGGCTGGGTTCCTCACCCTTCTGTGAGGTGGGCCCTCTGCTGTGAGGTCAATCATGCCTGTCTGGCACACGTCACCTTGGCGACGTGGGCCCTCTGGTGGCAGTTGGAGTGTGCTGGGATCCTCCTCCCCTCGGTGATGAGGGCCCTCTTGCCTTAGGCCATAACTGCTGGGCTCCCCACATTTTCTGATGTGCGCCAAGTGAGTGAGGAGACTCTTGCCAGGTTCCCATCCCCATGGCGATATGGGCCTTCTGCTCTGAGGTCAAAACGGCTGGCTTGCTCACAGTACCAAGATGTGGGCCCTCTGCTGTGAGTTCACTCCGGCAAGGATCCCTTACCATCGGTGCTCTGAGCCGCCTGCTGGGAGGTTCCAACTGCTGGATTCCTCAACTTTTTTTATTCTATTTGCCCTCTGTTGTGAGGCTCCTCCTGCCTGCCTCACTGCCAGCCCCTTGGTGATGACTGTCCTATGGCTTGAGGCCACATGTGCTGCGTTCCTCACCTTTCGATGATGTGACCCCACTCGTGTGAGGACACTCCTGCCTGGTTCCCATCCCCTTGGTGAGGTGGGCCCTCTGGCGAGAGTCTAATCCTGGCTGGGTTCCTCAACGTTCTGTGAGGTAGGCCCTCTGCTGTGAGGTCACTCCTGCCTGGCTGGCACACGTCACCTTGGAGACGTGAGCCCTCTGGTGGCAGTTGGAGCGTGCAGGGCGCCTCCTCCTCTCGGTGATGACGGCCCTCTGGCGTCAGGCCCTAAATGGTGGGCTCCCCACATTTTCTGATGTGCGCCCAGTGGTGCGAGGACACTCCAGCCAGGTTCCCATTCCCATGGGGATATGGTCCTTCTGCGCTGAGGTCTCAACTCCTGGGTTGCTCACAGTTTTGTGATGTGGGCCCTCTGCTGTGAGTTCACTGTGGCCTGGATCCCATAGCCTCGGTGTTCTGGGCCGCCTGCTGGAAGGTCTAAATGCTGGAATCCTCACGTTTTTTATATTATGTGCCCTGTGTTGTGAGGCTACTCCTGCCTGCCTCACTCCAAGGCCCTTGGTGATGTGGGTCCTCTGGTTTGAGGACACATGTGCTGGGTTCCTCACCTTAAGATGATGAGGCCCCACTGGTGTGAGGATAATCCTGACTGGGTCCCATCCCCTTTGTGATGTGGGCGCTCTGGTGAGAGTCTGATCCTGGCTGGGTTCCTCACCCATCTGTGAGGTGGGCCCTCTACTATCAGGTAACTCTTGCCTGGGTTGCTCACCTCGCCTTGTTGACATGAGCCCTCTGGTGGCAATTGGACCCTGCTGGGAGCCTCCTCAGCTCTGTGATGAGGGCCCTCTGACGTCAGGCCCTAACTGCTGGGCTCCCCAACTTTTCTTAGTGAGCCCAGTGTTGCTCAAGCACTCCTCTTAGGTTCCCATCCCCATGGGGATGTGGGCCTTCTGCTCTGAGGTTCCAACGGCTGGGTTGATCACAATTTCATGATGTGGGCTCTCTGGTGTTAGTTCACTGTGGCCTGGATCCCATAGCCTCTGTGGTCTTGGCTGCCTGCTGGGAGGTTCCAACTGCTCGATTCCTCAACTTTTGTATTCTATGGGTCCTGTGTTGTGATGCTCCTCCTGCCTGCCTCACTCGCAACCCCTTCGTGATGTGGGTCTTCTGGTTTGAGGCCACATGTGCTGGGTTAGGCAACTTTCAATGATGTGGCCCCACTGGTGTGAGGACACTCCTGCCTGGTTCCCATCCCCTTGGTGATGTGGGCCTTCTGGTGACAGTCTTATCCTGGCTGGGTTCCTCACTCTTCTGTGAGGTAGGCCCTCTGCTGTGAGGTCAATCCTGCCTGACTTGCACACATCACCTTGGCGACGTGGGCCCTCTGTTGGCACATGGAACCTGCTGGGAGCCTCCTGCCCTCGGTGATGATGGCCCTCTAGCATCAGGCTCTAACTGCTGGGCTCCCCACGTTTTCTGATGTGAGCCCAGTGATGCCAGGACACTCCTGTCAGGTTCCCATCCCCATGGGGATGTGGGCTTTCTGCTCTGAGGTCCCAATGCCTGGGTTGCTCACAGTTTCATGATGTGGGCTCTCTGGTGTTAGTTAACTCCTGCCTGCATCCCATAGCTTCTGTGCTCTCGGCCGCCTGCTGGGAGGTTCCAAATGCTGGATTCCTCACTTTTTTTATTCTTTGGGCCCTCTGTTTTTAGGCTACTCTTACCTGCCTCACTCCCATCCCCTTTGTGATGTATGTCCTCTGATATGAGGCCACATGTGCTGGGTTCCTCACCTTTCGATGATGTGGCCACACTGGTGGGAGGACAGTCCTGACTGGTTCCCATCCCCTTGGTGTTGTGGGCCCTCTGGTGAGAGTCTCATCCTGCCTCGGTTCCTCACCCTTCTGTGAGATAGGCCCTCTGCTGTGAGGTCACTACTGCCTGGCTGGTGCATGCCACCTTGTAGACGTGGGCCCTCTGTTGGCAGTTGGAACCTGCTGGGAGTCTCCTCCCCTCAGTTATGAGGGCCCCCTGGCATCAGGCCCTAACTGCTGGGCTCCTAACATTTTCTGATATGTGCTAAGTGGTGCAAAGCCACTCCTGCCAGGTTCCCATCCCAATGGGGATGTGGGTCTTCTGTTCTGAGGTCCCAACAGCTGGGCTGCTCACAGGTTCATGATGTGGGCCCTCTGCTGTGAGTTCACTGCGGCCTGGATCCCATAGCCTCGGTGCTCTGGGCCACTTGCTGGGAGGTTCCAACTGCTGGATTCCTCAACTTTTATATTCTATGGACCCTGTGTTGTGAGGCCAGTCCTGCCAGCCTCATTCCGAACCCCTTGGTGATGTGGTTCCTCTGGTTTGAGGACACATGTGCTGGGATCCTCACCTTTTGATGATGTTGTCCCACTGGTGGGAGGACAGTCCTGACTGGTTCCCATCCCCTTGGTGTTGTGGGCCCTCTGGTGAGAGTCTGATCCTGGCTGTGTTCCTCACCCTTCTGTGAGGTGGGCCCTCTGCTGTGAGGTCACTCCTGCCAGGCTGGCACACATCGCCTTGGCGACGTTGGCCCTCTGGTGGCAGCTGGAGCCTGCTGGGAGCCTCCTCCTCTCGGTGATGAGTGCCCTCTAGCGTCAGGCCCTAACTTCTGAGCACCCCACGTTTTCTGATGTGAGCCCAGTGATGCCAGGACACTCCTGTCATGTTCCCATCACCATGGGGATGTGGGCCTTCTGCTCTGAGGTCCCAATGTCTGGGTTGCTCACAGTTTCATGATGTGGGCTGTCTGGTGTCAGTTCACTCTGGCCTGGTTCCTCTAGCCTCTGTGCTCTGGGCCGCCTGCTGGGAGGTTCCAACTGCTGGATTCCTCACCTTTCTTATTTTTGGGCCCTCTGTTATGAGGCTCCTCCTGCCTGCCTCACTCCCAGCCCCTTGGTGATGGGTGTCCTATGGTTTGAAGCCACATGTTCTGGGTTCCTCACCTTTAGATGATGTGGCCCTACTCATGTGAGGACACTCCTGCCTGGTTCCAATCCATTTGGTGATGTGGGCCCTCTGGTGCGAGTCTGATCCTGACTGGGTTCGTCACACTTCTCTGAGGTGGGCCCTCTGCTGTGAGGTCATTCGTGCCTGGTTGGCACACATCGCCTTGGCGACATCAGCCCTCTGGTGGCAGTTGGAGCCTGCTGGGAGCCTCCTTCCCTTGGTGATGAGGGTCCTCTGGCGTCAGGCCCTAACTGCTGGTCGCCCAAAATTTTCTGATACGTTCTCAGTGGTGCGAGGACACTTCTACCAGAATTCCATCCCCATGGGGATGTGGGCCTCCTGCTCTGAGGTCCCAATGGCTGGGTTCCTCAGTTTCATGACATGGGCCCTGTTCTGTGAGTTCACTGTGGCCTGGATCCCATAGCCTCGGTGCTCTGGGCCGCCTGCTGGGAGGTTCCAACTGCTGGATTCCTCACTTTTTTATTCTATGTGCCCAGTGTTGTGAGGCTACTCCTGCCTGCCTCACTCCGAGGTCCTTGGTGATGTGGGTCCTCTGGTTTGAGGACACATGTGCTGAGTACCTCAGCTTTCGATGATGTGGCCCCACTGATGTGAAGACACTCCTGCCTGGTTCCCATCCCCTTGGTGATGTGGGCCCTCTGGTGAGAGTCTGATGTTGGCTGGGTTTCTCACCCTTCTGTGAGGTGGGACCTCTGCTGTGAGGTAACTCCTGCCTGGCATGCTCACGTTGCCTTGGCAATGTGAGCCCTCAGGTGGCACTTGGAGCCTGCTGGGAATCTCCTCCCCTCAGTTATGAGAGCTCTGGATAAAACACATATGCCCTTTTTTGCCAAGTGCATTATTTTCCAAGTTCTGTCTCTTTTCCTATGCTTTAAGAGCTACTCCCGTGTACGTTCTGAAATCAGTTTCCAGCAATTCTGCCCCGCATTCAAGTCCTCTTCGCAGCCTTACTTCAGTATAATTTTGGATGATAGCTGTCATTTATAACTCCGCAGGTTTCTGAATTACAGTGCCCCTGAGCTCCTTTCTTCAACTCGCTTTCTTGTGAGCTGGCCGCAACACCGCAGGATCTCCTCAGGCCCTAATCTAGTTCCAGCATGGCACACGGAGCCTTTGGTTCATTTATCTTCCTGGTGGGAAATGAGAGTTAAATTTGCCCGTCCAGACACCTACAGATAGTCTCCCATTGCTTCTCCTTATTCCTGTTCATCTTCCGAAGAAATTGCAAACTGGGCCAAACAGGAGGTTAAAGGCACTGACTCTCCAAGTGGGGAGAGTGTTAGTAAAGCGTCTGGAATGTTGCACCCGAGTACCAGGGGACGAAAACTGAGACACATTTGAACACGTTTCCCGATCACACGGTGGATCATACTCTGGGTTCCACATGCATGTTTTAGCTGAAGGAAGAATCCCTTAAACCTGGAGAGTTGAGACCCATGGAATGGGTACCATGCAATATGACTTCAAAGAGTCTGCATTTGCTAACCGAACCTCACCAATCCTATCACTGCTGCGTTTATGAAACTGTACACACGCTTGATTCTCTTTCGGAGACATATAAATCCATAGGTTTTAAGATTCTTACTAGTCAGGTATATTCTTAGGCGTTTAATATGGGGTGTTGAGTCCTCTTCGTTGAGCAAGGAGTAGCTCTTGTCTATTACATATTTGGCTTATGGAGCGGTATCTGTGCTAATTTCAATCTCTGATTTTATGCCGCACCCCAACTCACCTTTCACCTTAAGCAAGCATAAGTTGGTTTTCTACATTTGACACCCTGTTCTGTTTTGTAATTCAGTTCCTGTGTAGCCAAGTTTACATTCCGTGTAGTAGTGATATCTTATGATGTTTCTTTTTCTGTGTGACTTATTTCTCTTAGAATCATCATACCTGAATCCACTCATTATGCTGTCACGGGCCTGATGACATAGATTTCATTGCTGAGTGATATTGCATTGTACGTAAGTACCACAATTTCTTTATCCATTTTTCGCTTTCTGCGATATTGAACCTGTACCGTAAACGAGGTTCTTGTAAACAGAGCCATCCCAAACTTTGGGGAGGCTGTGTCTTTTTGATTATTATTTCCCTAAGCTATACGACCATAAGTGGAAATGCCCTAGGCTCTGTTGCTTGGTTTTTTGGATGTTTCAGGAAACACCATACACTTCTCCAGAGTGGCTGTTGGCAATTTACATCCCGCCCATCAGCATAACAAGGCTCCCAGTTCTCCATGGCCTGTCCTGCCTTTCTGGATTTTACACTTTTTTCAGATGGCCCTTTTGACCGGGGGGCACTGAGACTTCATTGTAGTGCAGATTTCCTTTGCAAGCTTGCTTGGTTGGCCAAAAAGGGCGTATGCGTTTTTTCCTGAATATATTCAGGAAAAAACGCATACGCCCTTTTTGGCCAAGTGCATCGTTGTGGAGGTTCTGCCTCTTTTCCTATGCTTTACATGCAATTCCAGTCTACCTCCTGAAATCGGTTTCCTGCAATTCTGCCCCGCTTTCAAGTCCTCTTGGCAGCCTTACTTCAATATATTTTTGGACGATAGCTGTCATTTATAACTCTGCAGTTTTGTGAATTACAGTGCCCCTGAGCTCCTTTCTTCAACTCGCTTTCTTGTGAGCTGGCCGCAACACCGCAGGATTGCTTCAGCCCCTAGTGTGGTTCTGGCATGGCACGCTGAGCCTTTGGTTAATTCCTCTTCCTGTTGGGAAATGAGAGTTAAATTTGCCCGTCCTGACACCTCCACCTAGTCTCTCATTGGTTCTCCCTATGCCTGTTCATCTTACGCACAAATTGCAAACTTGGCCAAACAGGAGGTTAAAGGCACTCACTCTCCAAGTGGGGAGAGTGTTAGTAAAGCGTCTGGAATGTTGCACCCGAGTACCAGGCACGAAAACTGAGACACATTTGAACAAGTTTTCCGATCACACGGTGGATCATACTCTGGGTTCCACATGCATGTTTTAGCTGAAGGAAGAATCCCTTAAACATGGAGAGTTGAGACCCATGGAATGGGTACCATGCAATATGACTTCAAAGAGTCTGCATTTGCTCACCGAACCTCACCAATCCTATCACTGCTGCGTTTATGCCACTGTACACACGCTTGATTCTCTTTCGGAGACATATAAATCCATAGGTTTTAAGTTTCTTACTAGTCAGGTATATTCTTAGGCGTTTATTGTGGGGTGTTCAGTCCACTTCGTTGAGCAAGGAGTAGCTCTTGTTTATTACATATTTGGCGTATGGAATGGTATCTGTGCTAATTTCAATCTGTGGTTTTATGCAACACCCCAACTCACCTTTCCCCTTAAGCAAGCATAAGTTGGTTTTCTACATTTTAGACCCTGTTCTGTTTTGTAATTCAGTTCTTGTGTAGCCAAGTTTACATTCCGTGTAGTAGTGATATCTTATGATGTTTCTTTTTCTGTGTGACTTATTTCTCTTAGAATCATCATACCTGAATCCACTCATTATGCTGTCACGGGCCTGATGACATAGATTTCTTTGCTGAGTGATATTGCATTGTACGTAAGTACCACAATTTCTGTATCCATTTTTCGCTTTCTGCGATATTGAACCTGTACAGTAAACGAGGTTCTTGTAAACAGAGCCGTCCCAAACTTTGGGGAGGCTGTGTCTTTTTGATTATTATTTCCCTAAGCTATACGACCATAAGTGGAAATGCCCTAGGCTCTGTTGCTTGGTTTTTTGGATGTTTCAGGAAACACCATACACTTCTCCAGAGTGGCTGTTGGCAATTTACATCCCGCCCATCAGCATAACAAGGCTCCCAGTTCTCCATGGCCTGTCCTGCCTTTCTGGATTTTACACTTTTTTCAGATGGCCCTTTTGACCGGGGGGCAGTGAGACTTCATTGTAGTGCAGATTTCCTTTGCAAGCTTGCTTGGTTGGCCAAAAAGGGCGTATGCGTTTTTTCCTGAATATATTCAGGAAAAAACGCATACGCCCTTTTTGGCCAAGTGCATCATTGTGGACGTTCTGCCTCTTTTCCTATGCTTTACATGCAATTCCAGTCTACCTCCTGAACTCGGTTTCCTGCAATTCTGCCCCGCTTTCAACTCCTCTTGGCAGCCTTACTTTAATATATTTTTGGAAGATGGCTGTCATTTATAACTCTGCAGGTTTGTGAATTACAGTATCCCTGAGCTCCTTTCTTCAACTCGCTTTCTTGTGAGCTGGCCGCAACACCACAGGATCGCTTCGGGCCCTAGTGTGGTTCCGGCATGGCACGCTGAGCCTTTGGTTAATTCCTCTTCCTGGTGGGAAATGAGAGTTAAATTTGCCCGTCCGGACACCTCCACCTAGTCTCTCATTGGTTCTCCCTATTCCTGTTCATTTTCCACAGAAATTGCAAACTGGGCCAAACAGGAGGTTAAAGGCACTGACTCTCCAAGTGGGGAGAGTGTTAGTAAAGCATCTGCAATGTTGCACCCGAGTACCAGGGGACGAAAACTGAGACACATTTGAACACGTTTTCCGATCACACGGTGGATCATACTCTGGGTTCCACATGCATGTTTTAGCTGAAGGAAGAATCCCTTAAACATGGAGAGTTGAGACCCATGGAATGGGTACCATGCAATATGACTTCAAAGGGTCTGCATTTGCTCACCGAACCTCACCAATCCTATCACTGCTGCATTTATGCCGCTGTATACACGCTTGATTCTCTTTCGGAGACATATAAATCCATAGGTTGTAAGATTCTTACTACTCAGGTATATTCTTAGGCGTTTAATATTGGGTGTTGAGTCCACTTCGTTGAGCAAGGAGTAGCTCTTGTCTATTACATATTTGGCTTATGGAACGGTATCTGTGCTAATTTCAATCTCTGGTTTTATGCAGCACCCCAACTCACCTTTCCCCTTAAGCAAGCATAAGTTGGTTTTCTACATTTGAGTCCCTGTTCTGTTTTATAATTCAGTTCTTGTGTAGCCAAGTTTACATTCCGTGTAGTAGTGATATCTTATGATGTTTCTTTTTCTGTGTGACTTATTTCACTTAGAATCATCGTACCTGAATCCACTCATTATGCTGCTACGGGCCTGATGACATAGATTTCATTGCTGAGTGATATTGCATTGTACGTAAGTACCACAACTTCTTTATCCATTTTTCGCTTTCTGTGATATTGAACTTGTACCGTAAACGAGGTTCTTGTAAACAGAGCCGTCCCAAACTTTGGGGTGGCTGTGTCTTTTTGATTATTATTTCCCTAAGCTATACGACCATAAGTGGAAATGCCCTAGGCTCTGTAGCTTGGTTTTTTGGATGTTTCAGGAAACACCATACACTTCTCCAGAGTGGCTGTTGGCAATTTACATCCCGCCCATCAGCATAACAAGGCTCCCAGTTCTCCATGGCCTGTCCTGCCTTTCTGGATTTTACACTTTTTTCAGATGGCCCTTTTGACTGGGGGGCAGTGAGACTTCATTGTAGTGCAGATTTCCTTTGCAAGCTTGCTTGGTTGGCCAAAAAGTGCGTATGCGTTTTTTCCTGAATATATTCAGGAAAAAACGCATACGCCCTTTTTGGCCAAGTGCATCATTGTCGACGTTCTGCCTCTTTTCCTATGCTTTACATGCAATTCCAGTCTACCTCCTGAAATCGGTTTCCTGCAATTCTGCCCCGCTTTCAAGTCCTCTTGGCAGCCTTCCTTCAATATATTTTGGACGATAGCTGTCATTTATAACTCTGCAGGTTTGTGAATTACAGTGCCCCTGCGCTCCTTTCTTCAACTCGCTTTCTTGTGAGCTGGCCGCAACACCGCAGGATTGCTTCAGGCCCTAGTTTGGTTCCGGCATCGCATGCTGAGCCTTTGGTTAATTCCTCTTCCTGGTGGGAAATGAGAGTTAAATTTGCCCGTCCCGACACCTCCAGCTAGTCTCTCATTGGTTCTCCCTCTTCCTGTGTATCTTACGCAGAAATTGCAAACTGGGCCAAACAAGAGGTTAAAGGCACTGACTCTCCAAGTGGGGAGAGTGTTAGTAATGCGTCTGGAATGTTGCACCCGAGTACCAGGGGACGAAAACTGAGACACATTTGAACACGTTTGCCGATCACACGGTGGATCATACTCTGGGTTCCACATGCATGTTTTAGCTGAAGGAAGAATCCCTTAAACCTGGAGAGTTGAGACCCATGGAATGGGTACCATGCAATATGACTTCAAAGGGTCTGCATTTGCTCACCGATCCTCACCAATCCTATCACTGCTGCGTTTATGCCGCTGTATACACGCTTGATTCTCTTTCGGAGACATATAAATCCATAGGTTTTAAGATTCTTACTAGTCAGGTATATTCTTAGGCGTTTAATATTGGGTGTTGAGTCCACATCGTTGAGCAAGGAGTAGCTCTTGTCTATTACATATTTGGCTTATGGAACGGTATCTGTGCTAATTTCAATCTCTGGTTTTATGCCGCACCCCAACTCACCTTTCCCCTTAAGCAAGCATAAGTTGGTTTTCTACATTTGAGACGCTGTTCTGTTTTGTAATTCAGTTTCTGTGTAGCCAAGTTTACATTCCGTGTAGTAGTGATATCTTATGATGTTTCTTTTTCTGTGTGACTTATTTCTCTTAGAATCATCATACCTGAATCCACTCATTATGCTGTCACGGGCCTGATGACATAGATTTCATTGCTGAGTGATATTGCATTGTACGTAAGTACCACAATTTCTTTATCCATTTTTCGCTTTCTGCGATATT
Organism: Leucopleurus acutus; assembly: GCF_964270905.1. Classification (NCBI taxonomy): domain Eukaryota; kingdom Metazoa; phylum Chordata; class Mammalia; order Artiodactyla; family Delphinidae; genus Leucopleurus; species Leucopleurus acutus. The sequence continues at coordinate 92,169 of NW_028138993.1, forward strand.
GAACCTGTACCGTAAACGAGGTTCTTGTAAACAGAGCCGTCCCAAACTTTGGGGAGGCTGTGTCTTTTTGATTATTATTTCCCTAAGCTATACGACCATAAGTGGAAATGCCCTAGGCTCTGTTGCTTGGTTTTTTGGATGTTTCAGGAAACACCATACACTTCTCCAGAGTGGCTGTTGGCAATTTACATCCCGCCCATCAGCATAACAAGGCTCCCAGTTCTCCATGGCCTGTCCTGCCTTTCTGGATTTTACACTTTTTTCAGATGGCCCTTTTGACCGGGGGGCAGTGAGACTTCATTGTAGTACAGATTTCCTTTGCAAGCTTGCTTGGTTGGCCAAAAAGGGCGTATGCGTTTTTTCCTGAATATATTCAGGAAAAAACGCATACACCCTTTTTGGCCAAGTGCATCATTGTGGACGTTCTGCCTCTTTTCCTATGCTTTACATGCTATTCCACTCTACCTCCTGAAATCGGTTTCCTGCAATTCTGCCCCGCTTTCAATTCCTCTTGGCAGCCTTACTTTAATATATTTTTGGAAGATGGCTATCATTTATAACTCTGCAGGTTTGTGAATTACAGTGCCCCTGAGCTCCTTTCTTCAACTCGCTTTCTTGTGAGCTGGCCGCAACACCGCAGGATTGCTTCAGGCCCTAGTTTGTTTCCGGCATCGCATGCTGAGCCTTTGGTTAATTCCTCTTCCTGGTGGGAAATGAGAGTTAAATTTGCCCGTCCCGACACCTCCAGCTAGTCTCTCATTGGTTCTCCCTCTTCCTGTGTATCTTACGCAGAAATTGCAAACTGGGCCAAACAAGAGGTTAAAGGCACTGACTCTCCAAGTGGGGAGAGTGTTAGTAATGCGTCTGGAATGTTGCACCCGAGTACCAGTGGACGAAAACTGAGACACATTTGAACACGTTTGCCGATCACACGGTGGATCATACTCTGGGTTCCACATGCATGTTTTAGCTGAAGGAAGAATCCCTTAAACCTGGAGAGTTGAGACCCATGGAATGGGTACCATGCAATATGACTTCAAAGGGTCTGCATTTGCTCACCGAACCTCACCAATCCTATCACTGCTGCGTTTATGCCGCTGTATACACGCTTGATTCTCTTTCGGAGACATATAAATCCATAGGTTTTAAGATTCTTACTAGTCAGGTATATTCTTAGGCGTTTAATATTGGGTGTTGAGTCCACATCGTTGAGCAAGGAGTAGCTCTTGTCTATTACATATTTGGCTTATGGAACGGTATCTGTGCTAATTTCAATCTCTGGTTTTATGCCGCACCCCAACTCACCTTTCCCCTTAAGCAAGCATAAGTTGGTTTTCTACATTTGAGACGCTGTTCTGTTTTGTAATTCAGTTTCTGTGTAGCCAAGTTTACATTCCGTGTAGTAGTGATATCTTATGATGTTTCTTTTTCTGTGTGACTTATTTCTCTTAGAATCATCATACCTGAATCCACTCATTATGCTGTCACGGGCCTGATGACATAGATTTCATTGCTGAGTGATATTGCATTGTACGTAAGTACCACAATTTCTTTATCCATTTTTCGCTTTCTGCGATATTGAACCTGTACCGTAAACGAGGTTCTTGTAAACAGAGCCGTCCCAAACTTTGGGGAGGCTGTGTCTTTTTGATTATTATTTCCCTAAGCTATACGACCATAAGTGGAAATGCCCTAGGCTCTGTTGCTTGGTTTTTTGGATGTTTCAGGAAACACCATACACTTCTCCAGAGTGGCTGTTGGCAATTTACATCCCGCCCATCAGCATAACAAGGCTCCCAGTTCTCCATGGCCTGTCCTGCCTTTCTGGATTTTACACTTTTTTCAGATGGCCCTTTTGACCGGGGGGCAGTGAGACTTCATTGTAGTACAGATTTCCTTTGCAAGCTTGCTTGGTTGGCCAAAAAGGGCGTATGCGTTTTTTCCTGAATATATTCAGGAAAAAACGCATACGCCCTTTTTGGCCAAGTGCATCATTGTGGACGTTCTGCCTCTTTTCCTATGCTTTACATGCAATTCCACTCTACCTCCTGAAATCGGTTTCCTGCAATTCTGCCCCGCTTTCAATTCCTCTTGGCAGCCTTACTTTAATATATTTTTGGAAGATGGCTATCATTTATAACTCTGCAGGTTTGTGAATTACAGTGCCCCTGAGCTCCTTTCTTCAACTCGCTTTCTTGTGAGCTGGCCGCAACACCGCAGGATTGCTTCAGGCCCTAGTTTGTTTCCGGCATCGCATGCTGAGCCTTTGGTTAATTCCTCTTCCTGGTGGGAAATGAGAGTTAAATTTGCCCGTCCCGACACCTCCAGCTAGTCTCTCATTGGTTCTCCCTCTTCCTGTGTATCTTACGCAGAAATTGCAAACTGGGCCAAACAAGAGGTTAAAGGCACTGACTCTCCAAGTGGGGAGAGTGTTAGTAATGCGTCTGGAATGTTGCACCCGAGTACCAGTGGACGAAAACTGAGACACATTTGAACACGTTTGCCGATCACACGGTGGATCATACTCTGGGTTCCACATGCATGTTTTAGCTGAAGGAAGAATCCCTTAAACCTGGAGAGTTGAGACCCATGGAATGGGTACCATGCAATATGACTTCAAAGGGTCTGCATTTGCTCACCGAACCTCACCAATCCTATCACTGCTGCGTTTATGCCGCTGTATACACGCTTGATTCTCTTTCGGAGACATATAAATCCATAGGTTTTAAGATTCTTACTAGTCAGGTATATTCTTAGGCGTTTAATATTGGGTGTTGAGTCCACATCGTTGAGCAAGGAGTAGCTCTTGTCTATTACATATTTGGCTTATGGAACGGTATCTGTGCTAATTTCAATCTCTGGTTTTATGCCGCACCCCAACTCACCTTTCCCCTTAAGCAAGCATAAGTTGGTTTTCTACATTTGAGACGCTGTTCTGTTTTGTAATTCAGTTTCTGTGTAGCCAAGTTTACATTCCGTGTAGTAGTGATATCTTATGATGTTTCTTTTTCTGTGTGACTTATTTCTCTTAGAATCATCATACCTGAATCCACTCATTATGCTGTCACGGGCCTGATGACATAGATTTCATTGCTGAGTGATATTGCATTGTACGTAAGTACCACAATTTCTTTATCCATTTTTCGCTTTCTGCGATATTGAACCTGTACCGTAAACGAGGTTCTTGTAAACAGAGCCGTCCCAAACTTTGGGGAGGCTGTGTCTTTTTGATTATTATTTCCCTAAGCTATACGACCATAAGTGGAAATGCCCTAGGCTCTGTTGCTTGGTTTTTTGGATGTTTCAGGAAACACCATACACTTCTCCAGAGTGGCTGTTGGCAATTTACATCCCGCCCATCAGCATAACAAGGCTCCCAGTTCTCCATGGCCTGTCCTGCCTTTCTGGATTTTACACTTTTTTCAGATGGCCCTTTTGACCGGGGGGCAGTGAGACTTCATTGTAGTACAGATTTCCTTTGCAAGCTTGCTTGGTTGGCCAAAAAGGGCGTATGCGTTTTTTCCTGAATATATTCAGGAAAAAACGCATACGCCCTTTTTGGCCAAGTGCATCATTGTGGACGTTCTGCCTCTTTTCCTATGCTTTACATGCAATTCCACTCTACCTCCTGAAATCGGTTTCCTGCAATTCTGCCCCGCTTTCAATTCCTCTTGGCAGCCTTACTTTAATATATTTTTGGAAGATGGCTATCATTTATAACTCTGCAGGTTTGTGAATTACAGTGCCCCTGAGCTCCTTTCTTCAACTCGCTTTCTTGTGAGCTGGCCGCAACACCGCAGGATTGCTTCAGGCCCTAGTTTGGTTCTGGCATCGCATGCTGAGCCTTTGGTTAGTTCCTCTTCCTGGTGGGAAATGAGAGTTAAATTTGCCCGTCCCGACACCTCCAGCTAGTCTCTCATTGGTTCTCCCTCTTCCTGTGTATCTTACGCAGAAATTGCAAACTGGGCCAAACAAGAGGTTAAAGGCACTGACTCTCCAAGTGGGGAGAGTGTTAGTAATGCGTCTGGAATGTTGCACCCGAGTACCAGGGGACGAAAACTGAGACACATTTGAACACGTTTGCCGATCACACGGTGGATCATACTCTGGGTTCCACATGCATGTTTTAGCTGAAGGAAGAATCCCTTAAACCTGGAGAGTTGAGACCCATGGAATGGGTACCATGCAATATGACTTCAAAGGGTCTGCATTTGCTCACCGAACCTCACCAATCCTATCACTGCTGCGTTTATGCCGCTGTATACACGCTTGATTCTCTTTCGGAGACATATAAATCCATAGGTTTTAAGATTCTTACTAGTCAGGTATATTCTTAGGCGTTTAATATTGGGTGTTGAGTCCACATCGTTGAGCAAGGAGTAGCTCTTGTCTATTACATATTTGGCTTATGGAACGGTATCTGTGCTAATTTCAATCTCTGGTTTTATGCCGCACCCCAACTCACCTTTCCCCTTAAGCAAGCATAAGTTGGTTTTCTACATTTGAGACGCTGTTCTGTTTTGTAATTCAGTTTCTGTGTAGCCAAGTTTACATTCCGTGTAGTAGTGATATCTTATGATGTTTCTTTTTCTGTGTGACTTATTTCTCTTAGAATCATCATACCTGAATCCACTCATTATGCTGTCACGGGCCTGATGACATAGATTTCATTGCTGAGTGATATTGCATTGTACGTAAGTACCACAATTTCTTTATCCATTTTTCACTTTCTGCGATATTGAACCTGTACCGTAAACGAGGTTCTTGTAAACACAGCCGCCCCAAACTTTGGGGTGGCTGTGTCTTTTTGATTTTAATTTCCCTAAGCTATAGGACCATAAGTGGAAGTGTCCTAGGCTCTGTTGCTTTGTTTTTTGGATGTTTCAGGAAACACCATACACTTCTCCAGAGTGGCTGCTGGCAATTTACATCCCGCCCATCAGCATAACAAGGCTCCCAGTTCTCCATGGCCTGTCCTGCCTTTCTGGGTTTTACACTTTTTTCAGATGGCCCTTTTGACCGGGGGGCAGTGAGACTTCATTGTAGTGCAGATTTCCTTTGCAAGCTTGCTTGGTTGGCCAAAAAGGGCATATGCGTTTTTTCCTGAATATATTCAGGAAAAAACGCATATGCCCTTTTTGGCCAAGTGCATCATTGTGGACGTTCTGCCTCTTTTCCTATGCTTTACATGCAATTCCAGTCTACCTCCTGAAATCGGTTTCCTGCAATTCTGCCCCGCTTTCAACTATTCTTGGCTGCCTTACTTCAATATATTTTTGGAAGATAGCTGTCATTTATAACTCTGCAGGTTTGTGAATTACAGTGCCCCTGAGCTCCTTTCTTCAACTCGCTTTCTTGTGAGCAGGCCACAACACCGCAGGATTGCTTCAGGCCCTAGTTTGGTTCTGGCACGGCATGCTGAGCCTTTGGTTAATTCCTCTTCCTGGTGGGAAATGAGAGTTAAATTTGCCCGTCCAGACACCTCCACCTAGTCTCTCATTGGTTCTCCCTATTCCTGTTCATTTTCCACAGAAATTGCAAACTGGGCCAAACAGGAGGTTAAAGGCACCGACTCTCCAAGTGGGGAGAGTGTTAGTAAAGCGTCTGGAATGTTGCACCCGAGTACCAGGGGACGAAAACTGAGACACATTTGAACACGTTTTCCGATCACACGGTGGATCATACTCTGGGTTCCACATGCATGTTTTAGCTGAAGGAAGAATCCCTTAAACATGGAGAGTTGAGACCCATGGAATGGGTACCATGCAATATGACTTCAAAGGGTCTGCATTTGCTCACCGAACCTCACCAATCCTATCACTGCTGCGTTTATGCCACTGTACACACGCTTGATTCTCTTTCGGAGACATATAAATCCATAGGATTTAGGAGTCTTACTAGTCATGTATATTGTTAGGCGTTTAATATGGGGTGTTGAGTCCACTTCGTTGAGCAAGGAGTAGCTCTTGTCTATTACATATTTGGCTTATGGAACGGTATCTGTGCTAATTTCAATCTCTTGTTGTATGTCGCACCCCAACTCACCTTTCCCCTTAAACAAGCATAAGTGGGTTTTCTACATTTGACACCCTGTTCTGTTTTGTAATTCAGTTCCTGTGTAGCCAAGTTTACATTCCGTGTAGTAGTGATATCTTATGATGTTTCTTTTTCTGTGTGACTTATTTCAGTTAGAATCATCGTACCTGAATCCACTCATTATGCTGCTACGGGCCTGATGACATAGATTTCATTGCTGAGTGATATTGCATTGTACGTACGTACCACAACTTCTTTATCCATTTTTCGCTTCCTGCGATATTGAACTTGTACCGTAAACGAGGTTCTTGTAAACAGAGCGGTCCTAAATTTTGGGGTGGCTGTGTCTTTTTGATTTTAATTTCCCTAAGCTATAGGACCATAAGTGGAAGTGCCCTAGGCTCTGTTGCTTTGTTTTCTAGTTGTTTCAGGAAACACCATACACTTCTCCAGAGTGGCTGTTGGCAATTTACATCCCGCCCATCAGCATAACAAGGCTCCCAGTTCTCCATGGACTGTACTGCCTTTCTGGATTTTACACTTTTTTCAGATGGCCCTTTTGACCGGGAGGCAGTGAGACTTCATTTTAGTGCAGATTTCCTTTGCAAGCTTGCTTGGTTGGCCAAAAAATGGCGTATGCGTTTTTTCCTGAATATATTCAGGAAAAAATGCATACGCCCTTTTTGGCCAAGTGCATCATTGTGGACGTTCTGCCTCTTTTCCTATGCTTTACATGCAATTCCAGTCTACCTCCTGAAATCGGTTTTCCTGCAATTCTGACTCGCTTTCAAGTCCTCTTGGCAGCCTTCCTTCAATATATTTTTGGACGATAGCTGTCATTTTTAACTCTGCAAGTTTGTGTATTACAGTGCCTCTGAGCTCCTTTCTTCAACTCGCTTTCTTGTGAGCTGGCCGCAACACCACAGGATTGCTTCAGGCCCTAGTGTGGTTCCGGCATGCCACGCTGAGCCTTTGGTTAATTCCTCTTCATGGTGGGAAATGAGAGTTAAATTTGCCCGTCCAGACACCTCCACCTAGTCTCTCATTGGTTCTCCCTATTCCTGTTCATTTTCCGCAGAAATTGCAACCTGGGCCTAACAGGAGGTTAAAGGCACTGACTCTCCAAGTGGGGAGAGTGTTAGTAAAGCGTCTGGAATGTTGCACCCGAGTACCAGGGGACGAAAACTGAGACACATTTGAACACGTTTCCCGATCACACGGTGGATCATACTCTGGGTTCCACATGCATGTTTTAGCTGAAGGAAGAATCCCTTAAACCTGGAGAGTTGAGACCCATGGAATGGGTACCATGCAATATGACTTCAAAGGGTCTGCGTTTGCTCATCGAACCTCACCAGTCGTATCACTGCTGCGCTTATGCCGCTGTACACACGCTTGATTCTCTTTCGGAGACATATAAATCCATAGGTTTTAAGATTCTTACTAGTCAGGTATATTCTTAGGCGTTTAATATGGGGTGTTGAGTCCACTTCGTTGAGCAAGGAGTAGCTCTTGTCTATTACATATTTGGCTTTTGGAACAGTATCTGTACCAATTTCAATCTCTGGTTTCATGCAGCACCCCAACTCACCATTCCCCTTAAGCAAGCATAAGTTGGTTTTCTACATTTGAGACACTGTTCTGTTTTGTAATTCAGTTCCTGTGTAGCCAAGTTTACATTCCCTGTGTTAGTGATACCTTATGATGTTTCTTTTTCTGTGTGACTTATTTCACTTAGAATCATCGTACCTGAATCCACTCATTATGCTGCTACGGCCCTGATGACATAGATTTCATTGCTGTGTGATACTGCATTGTACGTAAGTACCACAACTTCTTTATCCATTTTTCGATTTCTGTGATATTCAACTTGTACCGTAAACGAGGTTCTTGTAAACGGAGCCGGCCCAAATTTTGGGGTGGCTGTGTCTTTTTGATTTTAATTTCCCTAAGCTATAGGACCATAAGTGGAAGTGCCCTAGGCTCTGTTGCTTTGTTTTTTGGATGTTTCAGGAAACACCATACACTTCTCCAGAGTGGCTTCTGGCAATTTACATCCCGCCCATCAGCATAACAAGTCTCCCAGTTCTCCAGGGCCTGTCCTGCCTTTCTGGATTTTACACTTTTTTCAGATGGCCCTTTTGACCGGGGGCAGTGAGACTTCATTTTAGTGCAGATTTCCTTTGCAAGCTTGCTTGGTTGGCCAAAAAATTGCGTATGCGTTTTTTCCTGAATATATTCAGGAAAAAACGCATACGCCCTTTTTGGCCAAGTGCATCATTGTGGACGTTCTGCCTCTTTTCCTATGCTTTACATGCAATTCCAGTCTACCTCCTGAAATCGGTTTTCCTGCAATTCTGCCTCGCTTTCAAGTCCTCTTGGCAGCCTTCTTTCAATATATTTTTGGACGATAGCTGTCATTTTTAACTCTGCAAGTTTGTGTATTACAGTGCCTCTGAGCTCCTTTCTTCAACTCGCTTTCTTGTGAGCTGGCCGCAACACCACAGGATTGCTTCAGGCCCTAGTGTGGTTCCGGCATGCCACGCTGAGCCTTTGGTTAATTCCTCTTCATGGTGGGAAATGAGAGTTAAATTTGCCCGTCCAGACACCTCCACCTAGTCTCTCATTGGTTCTCCCTATTCCTGTTCATTTTCCGCAGAAATTGCAACCTGGGCCTAACAGGAGGTTAAAGGCACTGACTCTCCAAGTGGGGAGAGTGTTAGTAAAGCGTCTGGAATGTTGCACCCGAGTACCAGGGGACGAAAACTGAGACACATTTGAACACGTTTCCCGATCACACGGTGGATCATACTCTGGGTTCCACATGCATGTTTTAGCTGAAGGAAGAATCCCTTAAACCTGGAGAGTTGAGACCCATGGAATGGGTACCATGCAATATGACTTCAAAGGGTCTGCGTTTGCTCATCGAACCTCACCAGTCGTATCACTGCTGCGCTTATGCCGCTGTACACACGCTTGATTCTCTTTCGGAGACATATAAATCCATAGGTTTTAAGATTCTTACTAGTCAGGTATATTCTTAGGCGTTTAATATGGGGTGTTGAGTCCACTTCGTTGAGCAAGGAGTAGCTCTTGTCTATTACATATTTGGCTTTTGGAACAGTATCTGTACCAATTTCAATCTCTGGTTTCATGCAGCACCCCAACTCACCATTCCCCTTAAGCAAGCATAAGTTGGTTTTCTACATTTGAGACACTGTTCTGTTTTGTAATTCAGTTCCTGTGTAGCCAAGTTTACATTCCCTGTGTTAGTGATACCTTATGATGTTTCTTTTTCTGTGTGACTTATTTCACTTAGAATCATCGTACCTGAATCCACTCATTATGCTGCTACGGCCCTGATGACATAGATTTCATTGCTGTGTGATACTGCATTGTACGTAAGTACCACAACTTCTTTATCCATTTTTCGATTTCTGTGATATTCAACTTGTACCGTAAACGAGGTTCTTGTAAACGGAGCCGGCCCAAATTTTGGGGTGGCTGTGTCTTTTTGATTTTAATTTCCCTAAGCTATAGGACCATAAGTGGAAGTGCCCTAGGCTCTGTTGCTTTGTTTTTTGGATGTTTCAGGAAACACCATACACTTCTCCAGAGTGGCTTCTGGCAATTTACATCCCGCCCATCAGCATAACAAGTCTCCCAGTTCTCCAGGGCCTGTCCTGCCTTTCTGGATTTTACACTTTTTTCAGATGGCCCTTTTGACCGGGGGCAGTGAGACTTCATTTTAGTGCAGATTTCCTTTGCAAGCTTGCTTGGTTGGCCAAAAAATTGCGTATGCCTTTTTTCCTGAATATATTCAGGAAAAAACGCATACGCCCTTTTTGGCCAAGTGCATCATTGTGGACGTTCTGCCTCTTTTCCTATGCTTTACATGCAATTCCAGTCTACCTCCTGAAATCGGTTTTCCTGCAATTCTGCCTCGCTTTCAAGTCCTCTTGGCAGCCTTCTTTCAATATATTTTTGGACGATAGCTGTCATTTTTAACTCTGCAAGTTTGTGTATTACAGTGCCTCTGAGCTCCTTTCTTCAACTCGCTTTCTTGTGAGCTGGCCGCAACACCACAGGATTGCTTCAGGCCCTAGTGTGGTTCCGGCATGCCACGCTGAGCCTTTGGTTAATTCCTCTTCATGGTGGGAAATGAGAGTTAAATTTGCCCGTCCAGACACCTCCACCTAGTCTCTCATTGGTTCTCCCTATTCCTGTTCATTTTCCGCAGAAATTGCAACCTGGGCCTAACAGGAGGTTAAAGGCACTGACTCTCCAAGTGGGGAGAGTGTTAGTAAAGCGTCTGGAATGTTGCACCCGAGTACCAGGGGACGAAAACTGAGACACATTTGAACACGTTTCCCGATCACAGGGTGGATCATACTCTGGGTTCCACATGCATGTTTTGGCTGAAGGAAGAATCCCTTAAACCTGGAGAGTTGAGACCCATGGAATGGGTACCATGCAATATGACTTCAAAGGGTCTGCGTTTGCTCATCGAACCTCACCAGTCGTATCACTGCTGCGCTTATGCCGCTGTACACACGCTTGATTCTCTTTCGGAGACATATAAATCCATAGGTTTTAAGATTCTTACTAGTCAGGTATATTCTTAGGCGTTTAATATGGGGTGTTGAGTCCACTTCGTTGAGCAAGGAGTAGCTCTTGTCTATTACATATTTGGCTTTTGGAACAGTATCTGTACCAATTTCAATCTCTGGTTTCATGCAGCACCCCAACTCACCATTCCCCTTAAGCAAGCATAAGTTGGTTTTCTACATTTGAGACACTGTTCTGTTTTGTAATTCAGTTCCTGTGTAGCCAAGTTTACATTCCCTGTGTTAGTGATACCTTATGATGTTTCTTTTTCTGTGTGACTTATTTCACTTAGAATCATCGTACCTGAATCCACTCATTATGCTGCTACGGCCCTGATGACATAGATTTCATTGCTGTGTGATACTGCATTGTACGTAAGTACCACAACTTCTTTATCCATTTTTCGATTTCTGTGATATTCAACTTGTACCGTAAACGAGGTTCTTGTAAACGGAGCCGGCCCAAATTTTGGGGTGGCTGTGTCTTTTTGATTTTAATTTCCCTAAGCTATAGGACCATAAGTGGAAGTGCCCTAGGCTCTGTTGCTTTGTTTTTTGGATGTTTCAGGAAACACCATACACTTCTCCAGAGTGGCTTCTGGCAATTTACATCCCGCCCATCAGCATAACAAGTCTCCCAGTTCTCCAGGGCCTGTCCTGCCTTTCTGGATTTTACACTTTTTTCAGATGGCCCTTTTGACCGGGGGCAGTGAGACTTCATTTTAGTGCAGATTTCCTTTGCAAGCTTGCTTGGTTGGCCAAAAAATTGCGTATGCGTTTTTTCCTGAATATATTCAGGAAAAAACGCATACGCCCTTTTTGGCCAAGTGCATCATTGTGGACGTTCTGCCTCTTTTCCTATGCTTTACATGCAATTCCAGTCTACCTCCTGAAATCGGTTTTCCTGCAATTCTGCCTCGCTTTCAAGTCCTCTTGGCAGCCTTCTTTCAATATATTTTTGGACGATAGCTGTCATTTTTAACTCTGCAAGTTTGTGTATTACAGTGCCTCTGAGCTCCTTTCTTCAACTCGCTTTCTTGTGAGCTGGCCGCAACACCACAGGATTGCTTCAGGCCCTAGTGTGGTTCCGGCATGCCACGCTGAGCCTTTGGTTAATTCCTCTTCATGGTGGGAAATGAGAGTTAAATTTGCCCGTCCAGACACCTCCACCTAGTCTCTCATTGGTTCTCCCTATTCCTGTTCATTTTCCGCAGAAATTGCAACCTGGGCCTAACAGGAGGTTAAAGGCACTGACTCTCCAAGTGGGGAGAGTGTTAGTAAAGCGTCTGGAATGTTGCACCCGAGTACCAGGGGACGAAAACTGAGACACATTTGAACACGTTTCCCGATCACACGGTGGATCATACTCTGGGTTCCACATGCATGTTTTAGCTGAAGGAAGAATCCCTTAAACCTGGAGAGTTGAGACCCATGGAATGGGTACCATGCAATATGACTTCAAAGGGTCTGCGTTTGCTCATCGAACCTCACCAGTCGTATCACTGCTGCGCTTATGCCGCTGTACACACGCTTGATTCTCTTTCGGAGACATATAAATCCGTAGGTGTTAAGATTCTTACTAGTCAGGTATATTCTTAGGCATTTAATATGGGGTGTTGAGTCCACTTCGTTGAGCAAGGAGTAGCTCTTGTCTATTACATATTTGGCTTTTGGAACAGTATCTGTACCAATTTGAATCTCTGGTTTCATGCAGCACCCCAACTCACCATTCCCCTTAAGCAAGCATAAGTTGGTTTTCTACATTTGAGACACTGTTCTGTTTTGTAATTCAGTTCCTGTGTAGCCAAGTTTACATTCCCTGTGTTAGTGATACCTTATGATGTTTCTTTTTCTGTGTGACTTATTTCACTTAGAATCATCGTACCTGAATCCACTCATTATGCTGCTACGGCCCTGATGACATAGATTTCATTGCTGTGTGATACTGCATTGTACGTAAGTACCACAGCTTCTTTATCCATTTTTCGCTTTCTGTGATATTCAACTTGTACCGTAAACGAGGTTCTTGTAAACGGACCGGCCCAAACTTTGGGGTGGCTGTGTCTTTTTGATTTTAATTTCCCTAAGCTATAGGACCATAAGTGGAAGTGCCCTAGGCTCTGTTGCTTTGTTTTTTGGATGTTTCAGGAAACACCATACACTTCTCCAGAGTGGCTTCTGGCAATTTGCATCCCGCCCATCAGCATAACAAGTCTCCCAGTTCTCCAGGGCCTGTCCTGCCTTTCTGGATTTTACACTTTTTTCAGATGGCCCTTTTGACCGGGGGCAGTGAGACTTCATTGTAGTGCAGATTTCCTTTGCAAGCTTGCTTGGTTGGCCAAAAAGGGCGTATGCGTTTTTTCCTGAATATATTCAGGAAAAAACGCATACGCCCTTTTTGGCCAAGTGCATCATTGTGGACGTTCTGCCTCTTTTCCTATGCTTTACATGCAATTCCAGTCTACCTCCTGAAATCGGTTTCCTGCAATTCTGCCCCGCTTTCAACTCCTCTTGGCAGCCTTACTTCAATATATTTTTGGAAGATAGCTGTCATTTATAACACTGCAGGTTTGTGAATTACAGTGCCGCTGAGCTCCTTTCTTCAACTCGCTTTCTTGTGAGCTGACCGCAACACCGCAGGATTGCTTCAGGCCCTAGTTTGGTTCCGGCACGACATGCTGAGCCTTTGGTTAATTCCTCTTCCTGGTGGGAAATGAGAGTTAAATTTGCCCGTCCAGACACCTCCACCTAGTCTCTCATTGGTTCTCCCTATTCCTGTTCATCTTACGCAGAAATTGCAAACTGGGCCAAACAGGAGGTTAAAGGCACTGACTCTCCAAGTGGGGAGAGTGTTAGTAAAGCGTCTGGAATGTTGCACCCGAGTACCAGGGGACGAAAACTGAGACACATTTGAACACGTTTCCCGATCACACGGTGGATCATACTCTGGGTTCCACATGCATGTTTTAGCTGAAGGAAGAATCCCTTAAACATGGAGAGTTGAGACCCATGGAATGGGTACCATGCAATATGACTTCAAAGGGTCTGCATTTGCTCACCGAACCTCACCAATCCTATCACTGCTGCATTTATGCCGCTGTACACACGCTTGATTCTCTTTCGGAGACATATAAATCCATAGTTTTTAAGATTCTTACTAGTCAGGTATATTCTTAGGCGTTTAATATGGGGTGTTGAGTCCACTTCGTTGAGCAAGGAGTAGCTCTTGTTTATTACATATTTGGCTTATGGAACAGTATCTGTGCTAATTTCAATCTCTGGTTTTATGCCCTACCTCAACTCACCTTTCCCCTTAAGCAAGCATAAGTTAGTTTTCTACATTTGAGACCCTGTTCTGTTTTGTAATTCAGTTCCTGTGTAGCCAAGTTTACATTCCGTGTGTTAGTGATACCTTATGATGTTTCTTTTTCTGTGTGACTTATTTCACTTAGAATCATCGTACCTGAATCCACTCATTATGCTGCTACGGCCCTGATGACATAGATTTCATTGCTGTGTGATACTGCATTGTACGTAAGTACCACAACTTCTTTATCCATTTTTCGCTTTCTGTGATATTCAACTTGTACCGTAAACGAGGTTCTTGTAAACAGAGCCGGCCCAAACTTTGGGGTGGCTGTGTCTTTTTGATTTTAATTTCCCTAAGCTATAGGACCATAAGTGGAAGTGCCCTAGGCTCTGTTGCTTTGTTTTTTGGATGTTTCAGGAAACAACATACACTTCTCCAGAGTGGGTGTTGGCAATTTACATCCCGCCAATCAGCATAACAAGGCTCCCAGTTCTCCATGACCTGTCCTGCCTTTCTGGATTTTACACTTTTTTCAGATAGCCCTTTTGACCAGGGGGCAGTGAGACTTCATTGTAGTGCAGATTTCCTTTGCAAGCTTGCTTGGTTGGCCAAAAAGGGCGTATGCGATTTTTCCTGAATATATTCAGGAAAAAACGCATACGCCCTTTTTGGCCAAGTGCATCATTGTGGACGTTCTGCCTCTTTTCCTATGCTTTACATGCAATTCCAGTCTACCTCCTGAAATCGGTTTCCTGCAATTCTGCCCCGCTTTCAACACCTCTTGGCAGCCTTACTTTAATATATTTTTGGAAGATGGCTGTCATTTATAACTCTGCAGGTTTGTGAATTACAGTGCCCCTGAGCTCCTTTCTTCAACTCGCTTTCTTGTGAGCTGGCCGCAACACCGCAGGATTGCTTCGGGCCCTAGTGTGGTTCCGGCATGGCACGCTGAGCCTTTGGTTAATTCCTCTTCCTGGTGGGAAATGAGAGTTAAATTTGCCCGTCCGGACACCTCCACCGAGTCTCTCATTGGTTCTCCCTATTCCTGTTCATTTTCCACAGAAATTGCAAACTGGGCCAAACAGGAGTTTAAAGGCACTGACTCTCCAAGTGGGGAGAGTGTTAGTAAAGCATCTGGAATGTTGCACCCGAGTACCAGGGGACGAAAACTGAGACACATTTGAACACGTTTTCCAATCACACGGTGGATCATACTCTGGGTTCCACATGCATGTTTTAGCTGAAGGAAGAATCCCTTAAACCTGGAGAGTTGAGACCCATGGAATGGGTACCATGCAATATGACTTCAAAGGGTCTGCATTTGCTCACCGAACCTCACCAATCCTATCACTGCTGTGCTTATGCCACTGTACACACGCTTGATTCTCTTTCGGAGACATATAAATCCATAGGTTTTAAGATTCTTACTAGTCAGGTATATTCTTAGGCGTTTAATATGGGGTGTTGAGTCCACTTCGTTGAGCAAGGAGTAGCTCTTTTCTATTACATATTTGGCTTATGGAACAGTATCTGTGCTAATTTCAATCTCTGGTTTTATGCAGCACCCCAACTCACCTTTCCCCTTAAGCAAGCATAAGTTGGTTTTCTACATTTGAGGCCCTGTTCTGTTTTGTAATTCTGTTCTTGTGTAGCCAAGTTTACATTCCGTGTAGTAGTGATATCTTATGATGTTTCTTTTTCTGTGTGACTTATTTCACTTAGAATCATCGTACCTGAATCCACTCATTATGCTGCTACGGGCCTGATGACATAGATTTCATTGCTGAGTGTTATTGCATTGTACGTAAGTACCACAACTTCTTTATCCATTTTTCGCTTTCTGTGATATTGAACTTGTACCGTAAACGAGGTTCTTGTAAACAGAGCCGGCCCAAACTTTGGGGTGGCTGTGTCTTTTTGATTTTAATTTCCCTAAGCTATAGGACCATAAGTGGAAGTGCCCTAGGCTCTGTTGCTTTGTTTTTTGGATGTTTCAGGAAATACCATACACTTCTCCAGAGTGGGTGTTGGCAATTTACATCCCGCCCATCAGCATAACTAGGCTCCCAGTTCTCCATACCCTGTCCTGCCTTTCTGGATTTTACACTTTTTTCAGATGGCCCTTTTGACAGGGGGGCAGTGAGACTTCATTGTAGTGCAGATTTCCTTTGCAAGCTTGCTTGGTTGGCCAAAAAGTGCGTATGCGTTTTTTCCTGAATATATTCAGGAAAAAACGCATACGCCCTTTTTGGCCAAGTGCATCATTGTGGACGTTCTGCCTCTTTTCCTATGCTTTACATGCAATTCCAGTCTCCCTCCTGAAATCGGTTCCCTGCAATTCTTCCCCACATTCAACTCCTCTTGGCAGCCTTCCTTCAATATATTTTTGGACGAAAGCTGTCATTTATAACTCTGCAGGTTTTTGAATTACAGTGCCCCTGAGCTCCTTTCTTCAACTCGCTTTCTTGTGAGCTGGCCGCAACACTGCAGGATTGCTTCAGGCCCTAGTTTGGTTCCGGCACGGCATGCTGAGCCTTTGGTTAATTCCTCTTCCTGGTGGGAAATGAGAGTTAAATTTGCCCGTCCAGACACCTCCAGCTAGTCTCTCATTGGTTCTCCCTATTCCTGTTCATTTTCCACAGAAATTGCAAAGTGGGCCAAACAGGAGGTTAAAGGCACCGACTCTCCAAGTGGGGAGAGTGTTAGTAAAGCATCTGGAATGTTGCACCCGAGTACCAGGGGACGAAAACTGAGACACATTTGAACACGTTTCCCGATCACACGGTGGATCATACTCTGGGTTCCACATGCATGTTTTAGCTGAAGGAAGAATCCCTTAAACCTGGAGAGTTGAGACCCATGGAATGGGTACCATGCAATATGACTTCAAAGGGTCTGCATTTGCTCACCGAACCTCACCAATCCTATCACTGCTGCGCTGATGCCGCTGTACACACGCTTGATTCTCTTTCGGAGACATATAAATCCATAGGTTTTAAGATTCTTACTAGTCAGGTATATTCTTAGGCGTTTAATATGGGGTGTTGAGTCCATTTCGTTGAGCAAGGAGTAGCTCTTGTCTATTACATATTTGGTTTATGGAATGGTATCTGTGCTAATTTCAATCTCTGGTTTTATGCAGCACCCCAACTCACCTTTCCCCTTAAGCAAGCATAAGTTGGTTTTCTACATTTGAGACCCTGTTCTGTTTTGTAATTCAGTTCCTTTGTAGCCAAGTTTACATTTCGTGTATTAGTGATATCTTATGATGTTTCTTTTTCTGTGTGACTTATTTCACTTAGAATGATCGTACCTGAATCCACTCATTATGCTTCTACGGGCCTGATGACATAGATTTCATTGCTGAGTGATATTGCATTGTACGTAAGTACCACAACTTCTTTATTCATTTTTCGCTTTCTGTGATATTGAACTTGTACTGTAAACGAGGTTCTTGTAAACAGAGCCAGCCCAAACTTTGGGGTGGCTGTGTCTTTTTGATTTTAATTTCCCTAAGCTATAGGACCATAAGTGGAAGTGCCCTAGACTCTGTTGCTTTGTTTTTTGGATGTTTCAGGAAACACCATACACTTCTCCAGAGTGGCTGCTGGCAATTTACATGCCGCCCATCAGCATAACAAGGCTCCCTGTTCTCCATGGCCTGTCCTGCCTTTCTGGATTTTACACTTTTTTCAGATAGCCCTTTTGACCGGGGGGCAGTGAGACTTCATTGTAGTGCAGATTTCCTTTGCAAGCTTGCTTGGTTGGCCAAAAAGGGCGTATGCGTTTTTTCCTGAATATATTCAGGAAAAAACGCATACGCCCTTTTTGGCCAAGTGCATCATTGTGGACGTTCTGCCTCTTTTCCTATGCTTTACATGCAATTCCAGTCTACCTCCTGAAATCGGTTCCCTGCAATTCTGCCCCACATTCAACTCCTCTTGGCAGCCTTACTTCAATATATTTTTGGAAGATAGCTGTCATTTATAACTCTGCAGGTTTGTGAATTACAGTGCCCCTGAGCTCCTTTCTTCAACTCGCTTTCTTGTGAGCTGGCCGCAACACCGCAGGATTGCTTCAGGCCCTAGTTTGGTTCCGGCACGGCATGCTGAGCCTTTGGTTAATTCCTCTTCCTGGTGGGAAATGAGAGTTATATTTGCCCGTCCAGACACCTCCACCTAGTCTCTCATTGGTTCTCCCTATTCCTGTTCATTTTCCACAGAAATTGCAAACTGGGCCAAACAGGAGGTTAAAGGCACTGACTCTCCAAGTGGGGAGAGTGTTAGTAAAGCATCTGGAATGTTGCACCCGAGTACCAGGGGACGAAAACTGAGACACATTTGAACACGTTTTCCAATCACACGGTGGATCATACTCTGGGTTCCACATGCATGTTTTAGCTGAAGGAAGAATCCCTTAAACCTGGAGAGTTGAGACCCATGGAATGGGTACCATGCAATATGACTTCAAAGGGTCTGCATTTGCTCACCGAAGCTCACCAATCCTATCACTGCTGTGCTTATGCCGCTGTACACACGCTTGATTCTCTTTCGGAGACATATAAATCCATAGGTTTTAAGATTCTTACTAGTCAGGTATATTCTTAGGCGTTTAATATGGGGTGTTGAGTCCACTTCGTTGAGCAAGGAGTAGCTCTTGTCTATTACATATTTGGCTTATGGAACGGTATCTGTGCTAATTTCAATCTCTTGTTGTATGTAGCACCCCAACTCACCTTTCCCCTTAAGCAAGCATAAGTTGGTTTTCTACATTTGAGGCCCTGTTCTGTTTTGTAATTCAGTTCTTGTCTGGCCAAGTTTACATTCCGTGTAGTAGTGATATCTTATGATGTTTCTTTTTCTGTGTGACTTATTTCACTTAGAATCATCGTACCTGAATCCACTCATTATGCTGCTACGGGCCTGATGACATAGATTTCATTGCTGAGTGATATTGCATTGTACGTAAGTACCACAACTTCTTTATCCATTTTTCGCTTTCTGTGATATTGAACTTGTACCGTAAACGAGGTTCTTGTAAACAGAGCCGGCCCAAACTTTGGGGTGGCTGTGTCTTTTTGATTTTAATTTCCCTAAGCTATAGGACCATAAGTGGAAGTGCCCTAGGCTCTGTTGCTTTGTTTTTTGGATGTTTCAGGAAACACCATACACTTCTCCAGAGTGGCTGTTGGCAATTTACATCCCGCCCATCAGCATAACAAGGCTCCCAGTTCTCCATACCCTGTCCTGCCTTTCTGGATTTTACACTTTTTTCAGATGGCCCTTTTGACAGGGGGGCAGTGAGACTTCATTGTAGTGCAGATTTCCTTTGCAAGCTTGCTTGGTTGGCCAAAAAGGGCGTATGCGTTTTTTCCTGAATATATTCAGGAAAAAACGCATACGCCCTTTTTGGCCAAGTGCATCATTGTGGACGTTCTGCCTCTTTTCCTATGCTTTACATGCAATTCCAGTCTACCTCCTGAAATCGGTTTCCTGCAATTCTGCCCCGCTTTCAAGTCCTCTTGGCAGCCTTCCTTCAATATATTTTTGGACGAAAGCTGTCATTTATAACTCTGCATGTTTGTGAATTACAGTGACCCTGAGCTCCTTTCTTCAACTCGCTTTCTTGTGAGCTGGCCGCAACACTGCAGGATTGCTTCAGGCCCTAGTTTGGTTCCGGCACGGCATGCTGAGCCTTTGGTTAATTCCTCTTCCTGGTGGGAAATGAGAGTTAAATTTGCCCGTCCAGACACCTCCAGCTAGTCTCTCATTGGTTCTCCCTATTCCTGTTCATTTTCCGCAGAAATTGCAAACTGGGCCAAACAGGAGGTTAAAGGCACTGACTCTCCAAGTGGGGAGAGTGTTAGTAAAGCGTCTGGAATGTTGCACCCGAGTACCAGGGGACGAAAACTGAGACACATTTGAAAACGTTTCCCGATCACACGGTGGATCATACTCTGGGTTCCACATGCATGTTTTAGCTGAAGGAAGAATCCCTTAAACCTGGAGAGTTGAGACCCATGGAATGGGTACCATGCAATATGACTTCAAAGGGTCTGCATTTGCTCACCGAACCTCACCAATCCTATCACTGCTGCGCTGATGCCGCTGTACACACGCTTGATTCTCTTTCGGAGACATATAAATCCATAGGTTTTAAGATTCTTACTAGTCAGGTATATTCTTAGGCGTTTAATATGGGGTGTTGAGTCCACTTCATTCAGCAAGGAGTAGCTCTTGTCTATTACATATTTGGCTTATGGAACAGTATCTGTGCTAATTTCAATCTCTGGTTTTATGCAGCACCCCAACTCACCTTTCCCCTTAAGCAAGCATAAGTTGGTTTTCTACATTTGAGACCCTGTTCTGTTTTGTAATTCAGTTCCTTTGTAGCCAAGTTTACATTTCGTGTATTAGTGATATCTTATGATGTTTCTTTTTCTGTGTGACTTATTTCACTTAGAATCATCGTACCTGAATCCACTCATTATGCTGCTACTGGACTGATGACATAGATTTCATTGCTGAGTGATATTGCATTGTACGTAAGTACCACAACTTCTTTATCCATTTTTCGCTTTCTGTGATATTGAACTTGTACCGTAAACGAGGTTCTTGTAAACAGAGCCGTCCCAAACTTTGGGGTGGCTGTGTCTTTTTGATTTTAATTTCCCTAAGCTATAGGACCATAAGTGGAAGTGCCCTAGGCTCTGTTGCTTTGTTTTTTGGATGTTTCAGGAAACACCATACACTTCTCCAGAGTGGCTGTTGGCAATTTACATCCCGCCCATCAGCACAACAAGGCTCCCAGTTCTCCATGGCCTGTCCTGCCTTTCTGGATTTTACACTTTTTTCAGATAGCCCTTTTGACCGGGGGGCAGTGAGACTTCATTGTAGTGCAGATTTCCTTTGCAAGCTTGCTTGGTTGGCCAAAAAGGGCGTATGCGTTTTTTCCTGAATATATTCAGGAAAAAACGCATACGCCCTTTTTGGCCAAGTGCATCATTGTGGACATTCTGCCTCTTTTCCTATGCTTTACATGCAATTCCAGTCTACCTCCTGAAATCGGTTTCCTGCAATTCTGCCCCGCTTTCAACACCTCTTGGCAGCCTTACTTTAATATATTTTTGGAAGATGGCTGTCATTTATAACTCTGCAGGTTTGTGAATTACAGTGCCCCTGAGCTCCTTTCTTCAACTCGCTTTCTTGTGAGCTGGCCGCAACACCGCAGGATTGCTTCGGGCCCTAGTGTGGTTCCGGCATGGCACGCTGAGCCTTTGGTTAATTCCTCTTCCTGGTGGGAAATGAGAGTTAAATTTGCCCGTCCGGACACCTCCACCGAGTCTCTCATTGGTTCTCCCTATTCCTGTTCATTTTCCACAGAAATTGCAAACTGGGCCAAACAGGAGTTTAAAGGCACTGACTCTCCAAGTGGGGAGAGTGTTAGTAAAGCATCTGGAATGTTGCACCCGAGTACCAGGGGACGAAAACTGAGACACATTTGAACACGTTTTCCAATCACACGGTGGATCATACTCTGGGTTCCACATGCATGTTTTAGCTGAAGGAAGAATCCCTTAAACCTGGAGAGTTGAGACCCATGGAATGGGTACCATGCAATATGACTTCAAAGGGTCTGCATTTGCTCACCGAACCTCACCAATCCTATCACTGCTGTGCTTATGCCACTGTACACACGCTTGATTCTCTTTCGGAGACATATAAATCCATAGGTTTTAAGATTCTTACTAGTCAGGTATATTCTTAGGCGTTTAATATGGGGTGTTGAGTCCACTTCGTTGAGCAAGGAGTAGCTCTTTTCTATTACATATTTGGCTTATGGAACAGTATCTGTGCTAATTTCAATCTCTGGTTTTATGCAGCACCCCAACTCACCTTTCCCCTTAAGCAAGCATAAGTTGGTTTTCTACATTTGAGGCCCTGTTCTGTTTTGTAATTCTGTTCTTGTGTAGCCAAGTTTACATTCCGTGTAGTAGTGATATCTTATGATGTTTCTTTTTCTGTGTGACTTATTTCACTTAGAATCATCGTACCTGAATCCACTCATTATGCTGCTACGGGCCTGATGACATAGATTTCATTGCTGAGTGTTATTGCATTGTACGTAAGTACCACAACTTCTTTATCCATTTTTCGCTTTCTGTGATATTGAACTTGTACCGTAAACGAGGTTCTTGTAAACAGAGCCGGCCCAAACTTTGGGGTGGCTGTGTCTTTTTGATTTTAATTTCCCTAAGCTATAGGACCATAAGTGGAAGTGCCCTAGGCTCTGTTGCTTTGTTTTTTGGATGTTTCAGGAAATACCATACACTTCTCCAGAGTGGGTGTTGGCAATTTACATCCCGCCCATCAGCATAACTAGGCTCCCAGTTCTCCATACCCTGTCCTGCCTTTCTGGATTTTACACTTTTTTCAGATGGCCCTTTTGACAGGGGGGCAGTGAGACTTCATTGTAGTGCAGATTTCCTTTGCAAGCTTGCTTGGTTGGCCAAAAAGTGCGTATGCGTTTTTTCCTGAATATATTCAGGAAAAAACGCATACGCCCTTTTTGGCCAAGTGCATCATTGTGGACGTTCTGCCTCTTTTCCTATGCTTTACATGCAATTCCAGTCTCCCTCCTGAAATCGGTTCCCTGCAATTCTTCCCCACATTCAACTCCTCTTGGCAGCCTTCCTTCAATATATTTTTGGACGAAAGCTGTCATTTATAACTCTGCAGGTTTTTGAATTACAGTGCCCCTGAGCTCCTTTCTTCAACTCGCTTTCTTGTGAGCTGGCCGCAACACTGCAGGATTGCTTCAGGCCCTAGTTTGGTTCCGGCACGGCATGCTGAGCCTTTGGTTAATTCCTCTTCCTGGTGGGAAATGAGAGTTAAATTTGCCCGTCCAGACACCTCCAGCTAGTCTCTCATTGGTTCTCCCTATTCCTGTTCATTTTCCACAGAAATTGCAAAGTGGGCCAAACAGGAGGTTAAAGGCACCGACTCTCCAAGTGGGGAGAGTGTTAGTAAAGCATCTGGAATGTTGCACCCGAGTACCAGGGGACGAAAACTGAGACACATTTGAACACGTTTCCCGATCACACGGTGGATCATACTCTGGGTTCCACATGCATGTTTTAGCTGAAGGAAGAATCCCTTAAACCTGGAGAGTTGAGACCCATGGAATGGGTACCATGCAATATGACTTCAAAGGGTCTGCATTTGCTCACCGAACCTCACCAATCCTATCACTGCTGCGCTGATGCCGCTGTACACACGCTTGATTCTCTTTCGGAGACATATAAATCCATAGGTTTTAAGATTCTTACTAGTCAGGTATATTCTTAGGCGTTTAATATGGGGTGTTGAGTCCATTTCGTTGAGCAAGGAGTAGCTCTTGTCTATTACATATTTGGTTTATGGAACGGTATCTGTGCTAATTTCAATCTCTGGTTTTATGCAGCACCCCAACTCACCTTTCCCCTTAAGCAAGCATAAGTTGGTTTTCTACATTTGAGACCCTGTTCTGTTTTGTAATTCAGTTCCTTTGTAGCCAAGTTTACATTTCGTGTATTAGTGATATCTTATGATGTTTCTTTTTCTGTGTGACTTATTTCACTTAGAATCATCGTACCTGAATCCACTCATTATGCTTCTACGGGCCTGATGACATAGATTTCATTGCTGAGTGATATTGCATTGTACGTAAGTACCACAACTTCTTTATTCATTTTTCGCTTTCTGTGATATTGAACTTGTACTGTAAACGAGGTTCTTGTAAACAGAGCCGGCCCAAACTTTGGGGTGGCTGTGTCATTTTGATTTTAATTTCCCTAAGCTATAGGACCATAAGTGGAAGTGCCCTAGACTCTGTTGCTTTGTTTTTTGGATGTTTCAGGAAACACCATACACTTCTCCAGAGTGGCTGCTGGCAATTTACATGCCGCCCATCAGCATAACAAGGCTCCCTGTTCTCCATGGCCTGTCCTGCCTTTCTGGATTTTACACTTTTTTCAGATAGCCCTTTTGACCGGGGGGCAGTGAGACTTCATTGTAGTGCAGATTTCCTTTGCAAGCTTGCTTGGTTGGCCAAAAAGGGCGTATGCGTTTTTTCCTGAATATATTCAGGAAAAAACGCATACGCCCTTTTTGGCCAAGTGCATCATTGTGGACGTTCTGCCTCTTTTCCTATGCTTTACATGCAATTCCAGTCTACCTCCTGAAATCGGTTCCCTGCAATTCTGCCCCACATTCAACTCCTCTTGGCAGCCTTACTTCAATATATTTTTGGAAGATAGCTGTCATTTATAACTCTGCAGGTTTGTGAATTACAGTGCCCCTGAGCTCCTTTCTTCAACTCGCTTTCTTGTGAGCTGGCCGCAACACCGCAGGATTGCTTCTGCCCTAGTTTGGTTCCGGCACGGCATGCTGAGCCTTTGGTTAATTCCTCTTCCTGGTGGGAAATGAGAGTTATATTTGCCCGTCCAGACACCTCCACCTAGTCTCTCATTGGTTCTCCCTATTCCTGTTCATTTTCCACAGAAATTGCAAACTGGGCCAAACAGGAGGTTAAAGGCACTGACTCTCCAAGTGGGGAGAGTGTTAGTAAAGCATCTGGAATGTTGCACCCGAGTACCAGGGGACGAAAACTGAGACACATTTGAACACGTTTTCCAATCACACGGTGGATCATACTCTGGGTTCCACATGCATGTTTTAGCTGAAGGAAGAATCCCTTAAACCTGGAGAGTTGAGACCCATGGAATGGGTACCATGCAATATGACTTCAAAGGGTCTGCATTTGCTCACCGAAGCTCACCAATCCTATCACTGCTGTGCTTATGCCGCTGTACACACGCTTGATTCTCTTTCGGAGACATATAAATCCATAGGTTTTAAGATTCTTACTAGTCAGGTATATTCTTAGGCGTTTAATATGGGGTGTTGAGTCCACTTCGTTGAGCAAGGAGTAGCTCTTGTCTATTACATATTTGGCTTATGGAACGGTATCTGTGCTAATTTCAATCTCTTGTTGTATGTAACACCCCAACTCACCTTTCCCCTTAAGCAAGCATAAGTTGGTTTTCTACATTTGAGGCCCTGTTCTGTTTTGTAATTCTGTTCTTGTGTAGCCAAGTTTACATTCCGTGTAGTAGTGATATCTTATGATGTTTCTTTTTCTGTGTGACTTATTTCACTTAGAATCATCGTACCTGAATCCACTCATTATGCTGCTACGGGCCTGATGACATAGATTTCATTGCTGAGTGATATTGCATTGTACGTAAGTACCACAACTTCTTTATCCATTTATCGCTTTCTGTGATATTGAACTTGTACCGTAAACGAGGTTCTTGTAAACAGAGCCGGCCCAAACTTTGGGGTGGCTGTGTCTTTTGGATTTTAATTT
Source organism: Leucopleurus acutus (assembly GCF_964270905.1). Lineage (NCBI taxonomy): Eukaryota > Metazoa > Chordata > Mammalia > Artiodactyla > Delphinidae > Leucopleurus > Leucopleurus acutus. Next base: position 117,531 of record NW_028138993.1, read on the forward strand.
CCCTAAGCTATAGGACCATAAGTGGAAGTGCCCTAGGCTCTGTTGCTTTGTTTTTTGGATGTTTCAGGAAACACCATACACTTCTCCAGAGTGGCTGTTGGCAATTTACATGCCGCCCATCAGCATAACAAGGCTCCCAGTTCTCCATACCCTGTCCTGCCTTTCTGGATTTTACACTTTTTTCAGATGGCCCTTTTGACAGGGGGGCAGTGAGACTTCATTGTAGTGCAGATTTCCTTTGCAAGCTTGCTTGGTTGGCCAAAAAGGGCGTATGCGTTTTTTCCTGAATATATTCAGGAAAAAACGCATACGCCCTTTTTGGCCAAGTGCATCATTGTGGACGTTCTGCCTCTTTTCCTATGCTTTACATGCAATTCCAGTCTACCTCCTGAAATCGGTTCCCTGCAATTCTTCCCCACATTCAACTCCTCTTGGCAGCCTTCCTTCAATATATTTTTGGACGAAAGCTGTCATTTATAACTCTGCAGGTTTTTGAATTACAGTGCCCCTGAGCTCCTTTCTTCAACTCGCTTTCTTGTGAGCTGGCCGCAACACTGCAGGATTGCTTCAGGCCCTAGTTTGGTTCCGGCACGGCATGCTGAGCCTTTGGTTAATTCCTCTTCCTGGTGGGAAATGAGAGTTAAATTTGCCCGTCCAGACACCTCCAGCTAGTCTCTCATTGGTTCTCCCTATTCCTGTTCATTTTCCACAGAAATTGCAAACTGGGCCAAACAGGAGGTTAAAGGCACCGACTCTCCAAGTGGGGAGAGTGTTAGTAAAGCATCTGGAATGTTGCACCCGAGTACCAGGGGACGAAAACTGAGACACATTTGAACACGTTTCCCGATCACACGGTGGATCATACTCTGGGTTCCACATGCATGTTTTAGCTGAAGGAAGAATCCCTTAAACCTGGAGAGTTGAGACCCATGGAATGGGTACCATGCAATATGACTTCAAAGGGTCTGCATTTGCTCACCGAAGCTCACCAATCCTATCACTGCTGCGCTGATGCCGCTGTACACACGCTTGATTCTCTTTCGGAGACATATAAATCCATAGGTTTTAAGATTCTTACTAGTCAGGTATATTCTTAGGCGTTTAATATGGGGTGTTGAGTCCACTTCGTTGAGCAAGGAGTAGCTCTTGTCTATTACATATTTGGCTTATGGAACGGTATCTGTGCTAATTTCAATCTCTTGTTGTATGTAGCACCCCAACTCACCTTTCCCCTTAAGCAAGCATAAGTTGGTTTTCTACATTTGAGGCCCTGTTCTGTTTTGTAATTCTGTTCTTGTGTAGCCAAGTTTACATTCCGTGTAGTAGTGATATCTTATGATGTTTCTTTTTCTGTGTGACTTATTTCACTTAGAATCATCGTACCTGAATCCACTCATTATGCTGCTACGGGCCTGATGACATAGATTTCATTGCTGAGTGATATTGCATTGTACGTAAGTACCACAACTTCTTTATCCATTTTTCGCTTTCTGTGATATTGAACTTGTACCGTAAACGAGGTTCTTGTAAACAGAGCCGGCCCAAACTTTGGGGTGGCTGTGTCTTTTGGATTTTAATTTCCCTAAGCTATAGGACCATAAGTGGAAGTGCCCTAGGCTCTGTTGCTTTGTTTTTTGGATGTTTCAGGAAACACCATACACTTCTCCAGAGTGGCTGCTGGCAATTTACATCCCGCCCATCAGCATAACAAGGCTCCCAGTCCTCCATGGCCTGTCCTGCCTTTCTGGATTTTACACTTTTTTCAGATGGCCCTTTTGACCGGGGGGCAGTGAGACTTCATTGTAGTGCAGATTTCCTTTGAAAGCTTGCTTGGTTGGCCAAAAAGGGCGTATGCGTTTTTTCCTGAATATATTCAGGAAAAAACGCATACGCCCTTTTTGGCCAAGTGCATCATTGTGGACGTTCTGCCTCTTTTCCTATGCTTTACATGCAATTCCAGTCTACCTCCTGAAATCGGGTTTACTGCAATTCTGCCCCGGTTTCAACTCCTCTTGGCAGCCTTACTTCAATATATTTTTTTGAAGATAGCTGTCATTTATAACTCTGCAGGTTTGTGAATTACAGTGCCCCTGAGCTCCTTTCTTCAACTCGCTTTCTTGTGAGCTGGCCGCAACACCGCAGGATTGCTTCTGGCCCTACTGTGGTTCTGGCATGGCTCGCTGAGCCTTTGGTTAATTCCTCTTCCTGGTGGGATATGAGAGTTAAATTTGCCCGTCCGGACACCTCCACCTAGTCTCTCATTGGTTCTCCCTATTCCTGTTCATTTTCCACAGAAATTGCAAACTGGGCCAAACAGGAGGTTAAAGGCACTGACTGTCCAAGTGGGGAGAGTGTTAGTAAAGCGTCTGGAATGTTGCACCCGAGTACCAGGGGACGAAAACTGAGACACAGTTGAACACATTTCCCGATCACACGGTGGATCATACTCTGGGTTCCACATGCATGTTTTAGCTGAAGGAAGAATCCCTTAAACATGGAGAGTTGAGACCCATGGAATGGGTACCATGCAATATGACTTCAAAGGGTCTGCATTTGCTCACCGAACCTCACCAATCCTATCACTGCTGCGTTTATGCTGCTGTACACATGCTTGATTCTCTTTCGGAGACATATAAATCCATAGGTTTTAAGATTCTTACTAGTCAGGTATATTCTTAGGCGTTTAATGTGGGGTGTTGAGTCCACTTCGTTGAGCAAGGAGTAGCTCTTGTCTATTACATATTTGGCTTATGGAACGGTATCTGTGCTAATTTCAATCTCTTGTTGTATGCAGCACCCCAACTCACCTTTCCCCTTAAGCAAGCATGAGTTGGTTTTCTACATTTGACACCCTGTTCTGTTTGGTAATTCTGTTCCTGTGTAGCCAAGTTTACATTCCGTGTAGTAGTGATATCTTATGATGTTTCTTTTTCTGTGTGACTTATTTCACTTAGAATCATCGTACCTGAATCCACTCATTATGCTGCTACGGGCCTGATGACATAGATTTCATTGCTGAGTGATATTGCAGTGTACGTAAGTACCACAACTTCTTTATCCATTTTTCGCTTTCTGTGATATTGAACTTGTACCGTAAACAATGTTCTTGTAAACAGAGCCGGCCGAAACTTTGGGGTGGCTGTGTCTTTTTGATTTTAATTTCCCTAAGCTATAGGACCATAAGTGGAAGTGCCCTAGGCTCTGTTGCTTTGTTTTTTGGATGTTTCAGGAAACACCATACACTTCTCCAGAGTGGCTGCTGGCAATTTACATCCCGCCCATCAGCATAACAAGGCTCCCAGTTCTCCATGGCCTGTCCTGCCTTTCTGGATTTTACACTTTTTTCAGATGGCCCTTTTGACCGGGGGGCAGTGAGGGTTCATTGTAGTGCAGATTTCCTTTGCAAGCTTGCTTGGTTGGCCAAAAAGGGCGTATGCGTTTTTTCCTGAATATATTCAGGAAAAAACGCATACGCCCTTTTTGGCCAAGTGCATCATTGTCAACGTTCTGCCTCTTTTCCTATGCTTTACATGTAATTCCAGTGTACCTCCTGAAATCGGTTTCCTGCAATTCTGCACCGCTTTCAACTACTATTGGCCGCCTTACTTCAATATATTTTTGAAAGATAGCTGTCATTTATAACTCTGCAGGTTTGTGAATTACAGTGCCCCTGAGCTCCTTTCTTCAACTCGCTTTCTTGTGAGCTGGCCGCAACACCGCAGGATTGCTTCAGGCCCTAGTTTGGTTCCGGCACGGCATGCTGAGCCTTTGGTTAATTCCTCTTCCTGGTGGGAAATGAGAGTTAAATTTGCCCGTCCAGACACCTCCACCTAGTCTCTCATTGGTTCTCCCTATTCCTGTTCATTTTCCACAGGAATTGCAAACTGGGCCAAACAGGAGGTTAAAGGCACTGATCTCCAAGTGGGGAGAGTGTTAGTAAAGCGTGTGGAATGTTGCACCCGAGTACCAGGGGACGAAAACTGAGACACATTTGAACACGTTTCCTGATCACACGGTGGATCATACTCTGGGTTCCACATGAATGTTTTAGCTGAAGGAAGAATCCCTTAAACATGGAGAGTTGAGACCCATGGAATGGGTACCATGCAATATGACTTCAAAGGGTCTGCATTTGCTCACCGAACCTCACCAATCCTATCACTGCTGCGTTTATGCCGCTGTACACACGCTTGATTCTCTTTCGGAGACATATAAATCCATAGGTTTTAAGATTCTTACTAGTCAGGTAGATTCTTACTAGTCAGGTATATTCTTAGGCGTTTAATATGGGGTGTTGAGTCCACTTCGTTGAGCAAGGAGTAGCTCTTGTCTATTACATATTTGGCTTATGGAACAGTATCTGTGCTAATTTCAATCTCTGGTTTTATGCCGCACCCCAAGTCACCTTTCCCCTTAAGCAAGCATAAGTTGGTTTTCTACATTTCACACCCTGTTCTGTTTTGTAATTCAGTTCCTGTGTAGCCAAGTTTACATTCCGTGTAGTAGTGATATCTTATGATGTTTCTTTTTCTGTGTGACTTATTTCAGTTAGAATCATCGTACCTGAATCCACTCATTATGCTGCTACGGGCCTGATGACATAGATTTCATTGCTGAGTGATATTGCATTGTACGTAAGTACCACAACTTCTTTATCCATTTTTCGCTTTCTGTGATATTGAACTTGTACCGTAAACGAGGTTCTTGTAAACAGAGCCGGCCGAAACTTTGGGGTGGCTGTGTCTTTTTGATTTTAATTTCCCTAAGCTGTAGGACCATAAGTGGAAGTGCCCTAGGCTCTGTTACTTTGTGTTTTAGATGTTTCAGGAAACACCATACACTTCTTCAGAGTGGCTGTTTGCAATTTACATCCCGCCCATCAGCATAACAAGGCTCCTAGTTCTCCATGGCCTCTCCTGCCTTTCTGGATTTTACACTTTTTTCAGATGGCCCTTTTGACCAGGGGGCAGTGAGTCTTCATTGTAGTGCAGATTTCCTTTGAAAGCTTGCTTGGTTGGCCAAAAAGGGCGTATGCGTTTTTTCCTGTATATATTCAGGAAAAAACGCATACGCCCTTTTTGGCCAAGTGCATCATTGTGGACGTTCTGCCTCTTTTCCTATGCTTTACATACAATTCCAGTCTACCTCCTGAAATCGGTTCCCTGCAATTCTGCCCCGCATTCAACTCCTCTTGGCAGCCTTACTGCAATATATTTTTGGAAGATAGCTGTCATTTATAACTCTGCATGTTTGTGAATTACAGTGCCCCTGAGCTCCTTTCTTCAACTCGCTTTCTTGTGAGCTGGCCGCAACACCGCAGGATTGCTTCAGGCCCTAGTTTGATTCTGGCACGGCATGCTGAGCCTTTGGTTAATTCCTCTTCCTGGTGGGAAATGAGAGTTAAATTTGGCCGTCCAGACACCTCCACCTAGTCTCTCATTGGTTCTCCCTATTCCTGTTCATTTTCCACAGAAATTGCAAACTGGGCCAAACAGGATGTTAAAGGCACTGACTCTCCAAGTGGGGAGAGTGTTAGTAAAGCGTCTGGAATGTTGCACCCGAGTACCAGGGGACGAAAACTGAGACACATTTGAACACGTTTTCCGATCACACAGTGGATCGTACTCTGGGTTCCACATGCATGTTTTAGCTGAAGGAAGAATCCCTTAAACATGGAGAGTTGAGACCCATGGAATGGGTACCATGCAATATGACTTCAAAGAGTCTGCATTTGCTCACCGAACCTCACCAATCCTATCACTGCTGCGTTTATGCCACTGTACACACGTTTGATTCTCTTTCGGAGACATATAAATCCATAGGTTTTAAGATTCTTACTAGTCAGGTATATTCTTAGGCGTTTAATGTGGGGTGTTGAGTCCACTTCGTTGAGCAAGGTGTAGCTCTTGTCTATTACATATTTGGCTTATGGAACGGTATCTGTGCTAATTTCAATCTCTGGTTTTATGAAGCACCCCAACTCACCTTTCCCCTTAAGCAAGCATAAGTTGGTTTTCTACATTCCAGACACTGTTCTGTTTTGTAATTCAGTTCCTGTGCAGCCAAGTTTACATTCCGTGTAGTAGTGATATCTTATGATGTTTCTTTTTCTGTGTGACTTATTTCACTTAGAATCATCGTACCTGAATCCACTCATTATGCTTCTACGGGCCTGATGACATAGATTTCATTGCTGAGTGATATTGCATTGTACGTAAGTACCACAACTTCTTTATCCATTTTTCGCTTTCTGTGATATTGAACTTGTACCGTAAATGAGGTTCTTGTAAAGAGAGCCGGCCCAAACTTTGGGGTGGCTGTGTCTTTCGGATTTTAATTTCCCTAAGCTATAGGACCATAAGTGGAAGTGCCCTAGGCTCTGTTGCTTTGTTTTTTGGATGTTTCAGGAAACACCATACACTTCTCCAGAGTGGCTGTTGGCAATTTACATGCCGCCCATCAGCATAACAAGGCTCTCAGTTCTCCATGGCCTGTCCTGCCTTTCTGGATTTTACACTTTTTTCAGATAGCCCTTTTGACCCGGGACAGTGAGACTTCATTGTAGTGCAGATTTCCTTTTCAAGCTTGCTTGGTTGGCCAAAAAGGGCGTATGCGTTTTTTCCTGTATATATTCAGGAAAAAACGCATACGCCCTTTTTGGCCAAGTGCATCATTGTGGACGTTCTGCCTCTTTTCCTATGCTTTACATACAATTCCAGTCTACCTCCTGAAATCGGTTCCCTGCAATTCTGCCCCGCATTCAACTCCTCTTGGCAGCCTTACTGCAATATATTTTTGGAAGATAGCTGTCATTTATAACTCTGTAGGTTTGTGAATTTCAGTGCCCCTGAGCTCCTTTCTTCAACTCGCTTTCTTGTGAGCTGGCCGCAACACCGCAGGATCTCCTCAGGCCCTAATCTAGTTCCAGCATGGCACACGGAGCCTTTGGTTAATTCCTCTTCCTGGTGGGAAATGAGAGTTAAATTTGCCCGTCCAGACACCTCCACCTAGTCTCTCATTGGTTCTCCCTCTTCCTGTTTATCTTACGCAGAAATTGCAAACTGGGCCAAACAAGAGGTTAAAGGCACTGACTCTCCAAGTGGGGAGAGTGTTAGTAAAGCGTCTGGAATGTTGCACCCGAGTACCAGGGGACGAAAACTGAGACACATTTGAACACGTTTCCCGATCACACGGTGGATTATACTCTGGGTTCCACATGCATGTTTTAGCTGAAGGAAGAATCCCTTAAACATGGAGAGTTGAGACCCATGGAATGGGTACCATGCAATATGACTTCAAAGGGTCTGCATTTGCTCACCGAACCTCACCAATCCTATCACTGCTGCGTTTACGCCGCTGTACACACCCTTGATTCTCTTTCGGAGACATATAAATCCATAGGTTTTAAGATTCTTACTAGTCAGGTATATTCTTAGGCGTTTAATATTGGGTGTTGAGTCCACTTCGTTGAGCAAGGAGTAGCTCTTGTCTATTACATATTTGGCTTATGGAACGGTGTCTGTGCTAATTTCAATCTCTGGTTTCATACAGCACCCCAACTCACCTTTCCCCTTAAGCAAGCATAAGTTTGTTTTCTACATTTGACACCCTGTTCTGTTTTGTAATTCAGTTCCTGTGTAGCCATGTTTACATTCCGTGTAGTAGTGATATCTTATGATATTTCTTTTTCTGTGTGACTTATTTCTCTTAGAATCATCATACCTGAATCCACTCATTATGCTGTCACGGGCCTGATGACATAGATTTCTTTGCTGAGTGATATTGCATTGTACCTAAGTACCACAATTTCTTTATCCATTTTTCGCTTTCTGCGATATTGAACCTGTACCGTAAACGAGGTTCTTGTAAACAGAGCCGTCCCAAACTTTGGGGTGGCTGTGTCTTTCGGATTTTAATTTCCCTAAGCTATAGGACCATAAGTGGAAGTGCCCTAGGCTCTGTTGTTTTGTTTTTTGGATGTTTCAGGAAACACCATACACTTCTCCAGAATGGCTGTTGGCAATTTACATGCCGCCCATCAGCATAACAAGGCTCCCAGTTCTCCATGGCCTGTCCTGCCTTTCTGGATTTTACACTTTTTTCAGATAGCCCTTTTGACCGGGGACAGTGAGACTTCATTGTAGTGCAGATTTCCTTTTCAAGCTTGCTTGGTTGGCCAAAAAGGGCGTATGCGTTTTTTCCTGTATATATTCAGGAAAAAACGCATACGCTCTTTTTGGCCAAGTGCATCATTGTGGACGTTCTGCCTCTTTTCCTATGCTTTACATACAATTCCAGTCTACCTCCTGAAATCGGTTCCCAGCAATTCTGCCCCGCATTCAACTCCTCTTGGCAGCCTTACTGCAATATATTTTTGGAAGATAGCTGTCATTTATAACTCTGTAGGTTTGTGAATTACAGTGCCCCTGAGCTCCTTTCTTCAACTCGCTTTCTTGTGAGCTGGCCGCAACACCGCAGGATCTCCTCAGGCCCTAATCTAGTTCCAGCATGGCACACGGAGCCTTTGGTTAATTCCTCTTCCTGGTGGGAAATGAGAGTTAAATTTGCCCGTCCAGACACCTCCACCTAGTCTCTCATTGGTTCTCCCTCTTCCTGTTTATCTTACGCAGAAATTGCAAACTGGGCCAAACAAGAGGTTAAAGGCACTGACTCTCCAAGTGGGGAGAGTGTTAGTAAAGCGTCTGGAATGTTGCACCCGAGTACCAGGGGACGAAAACTGAGACACATTTGAACACGTTTCCCGATCACACAGTGGATTATACTCTGGGTTCCACATGCATGTTTTAGCTGAAGGAAGAATCCCTTAAACCTGGAGAGTTGAGACCCATGGAATGGGTGCCATGCAATATGACTTCAAAGGGTCTGCATTTGCTCACCGAACCTCACCAATCCTATCACTGCTGCGTTTATGCCGCTGTACACACCCTTGATTCTCTTTCGGAGACATATAAATCCATAGGTTTTAAGATTCTTACTAGTCAGGTATATTCTTAGGCGTTTAATATTGGGTGTTGAGTCCACTTCGTTTAGCAAGGAGTAGCTCTTGTCTATTACATATTTGGCTTATGGAACGGTGTCTGTGCTAATTTCAATCTCTGGTTTCATGCAGCACCCCAACTCACCTTTCCCCTTAAGCAAGCATAAGTTGGTTTTCTACATTTGACACCCTGTTCTGTTTTGTAATTCAGTTCCTGTGTAGCCAAGTTTACATTCCGTGTAGTAGTGATATCTTATGATATTTCTTTTTCTGTGTGACTTATTTCTCTTAGAATCATCTTACCTGAATCCACTCATTATGCTGTCACGGGCCTGATGACATAGATTTCTTTGCTGAGTGATATTGCATTGTACCTAAGTACCACAATTTCTTTATCCATTTTTCGCTTTCTGTGATATTGAACCTGTACCGTAAACGAGGTTCTTGTAAACAGAGCCGTCCCAAACTTTGGGGTGGCTGTGTCTTTTTGATTATTATTTCCCTAAGCTATACGACCATAAGTGGAAATGCCCTAGGCTCTGTTGCTTGGTTTTTTGTATGTTTCAGGAAACACCATACACTTCTCCAGAGTGGTTGTTGGCAATTTACATCCCGCCCATCAGCATAACAAGGCTCCCAGTTCTCCATGGCCTGTCCTGTCTTTCTGGATTTTACACTTTTTTCGGATGGCCCTTTTGACCGGGGGGCAGTGAGACTTCATTGTAGTGCAGATTTCCTTTGCAAGCTTGCTTGGTTGGCCAAAAAGGGCGTATGCGTTTTTTCCTGTATATATTCAGGAAGAAACGCATACGCCCTTTTTGGCCAAGTGCATCATTGTGGACGTTCTGCCTCTTTTCCTATGCTTTACATGCAATTCCAGTCTACCTCCTGAAATCGGTTTCCTGCAATTCTGCCCCGCTTTCAACTCCTCTTGGCAGCCTTACTTTAAGATATTTTTGGAAGATGGCTGTCATTTATAACTCTGTAGGATTGTGAATTACAGTGCCCCTGAGCTCCTTTCTTCAACTCGCTTTCTTGTGAGCTGGCCGCAACACCGCAGGATTGCTTCCGGCCCTAGTTTGGTTCCGGCACGGCATGCTGGGCCTTTGGTTAATTCCTCTTCCTGGTGGGAAATGAGAGTTAAATTTGCCCGTCCAGACACCTCCACCTAGTCTCTCATTGGTTCTCCCTATTCCTGTTCATTTTCCACAGAAATTGCAAACTGGGCCAAACAGGAGGTTAAAGGCACTGACTCTCCAAGTGGGGAGCGTGTTAGGAAAGGATCTGGAATGTTGCACCCGAGTACCAGGGGACGAAAACTGAGACACATTTGAACACGTTTTCCGATCACACGGTGGATCATACTCTGGGTTCCACATGCATGTTTTAGCTGAAGGAAGAATCCCTTAAACCTGGAGAGTTGAGACCCATGGAAAGGGTACCATGCAATATGACTTCAAAGGGTCTGCATTTGCTCACCGAACCTCACCAATCCTATCACTGCTGCGCTTATGCCGCTGTACACACGCTTGATTCTCTTTCGGAGACATATAAATCCATAGGTTTTAAGATTCTTACTAGTCAGATATATTCTTAGGCGTTTAATATGGGGTGTTGAGTCCACTTCGTTGAGCAAGGAGTAGCTCTTGTCTATTACATATTTGGCTTATGGAACGGTATCTGTGCTAATTTCAATCTCTGGTTTTATGAAGCACCCCAACTCACCTTTCCCCTTAAGCAAGCATAAGTTGGTTTTCTACATTTGAGGCCCTGTTCTGTTTTGTAATTCAGTTCTTGTCTGGCCAAGTTTACATTCCGTGTAGTAGTGATATCTTATGATGTTTCTTTTTCTGTGTGACTTATTTCACTTAGAATCATCGTACCTGAATCCACTCATTATGCTGCTACGGGTCTGATGACATAGATTTCATTGCTGAGTGATATTGCATTGTACGTAAGTACCACAACTTCTTTATCCATTTTTCGCTTTCTGTGATATTGAACTTGTACCGTAAACGAGGTTCTTGTAAACAGAGCCGTCCCAAACTTTGGGGTGGCTGTGTCTTTTGGATTTTAATTTCCCTAAGCTATAGGACCATAAGTGGAAGTGCCCTAGGCTCTGTTGCTTTGTTTTTTGGATGTTTCAGGAAACACCATACACTTCTCCAGAGTGGCTGTTGGCAATTTACATGCCGCCCATCAGCATAACAAGGCTCCCGTTCTCCATGGCCTGTCCTGCCTTTCTGGATTTTACACTTTTTTCAGATAGCCCTTTTGACCGGGGGGCAGTGAGACTTCATTGTAGTGCAGATTTCCTTTGCAAGCTTGCTTGGTTGGCCAAAAAGGGCGTATGCGTTTTTTCCTGAATATATTCAGGAAAAAACGCATACGCCCTTTTTGGCCAAGTGCATCATTGTCGATGTTCTGCCTCTTTTCCTATGCTTTAAATGCAAATCCAGTCTACCTCCTGAAATCGGTTTCCTGAAATTCTGCCCCGCTTTCAAGTCCTCTTCGCAGCCTTACTTCAATATATTTTTGGACATTATCTGTCATTTATAACTCTCCAGGTTTGTGAATTACAGGGCCCCTGAGCTCCTTTCTTCAACTCGCTTTCTTGTGAGCTGGCCGCAAACCCGCAAGACTGCTTCAGGCCCTAATCTGCTTCTGGCAGGGCACGCTGAGCCTTTGGTTAATTTCTCTTCCTGGTGGGAAATGAGTGTTAAATATGCCCGTCCAGACACCTACCTCACTCTCAACCCCTTGGTGATGTGGGTCCTCTGGTTTGTGGCCACCTTTTCTGGGTTCCTCACCTTTCGATGATGTGGCCCCACTAGTGTGAGGACACTCCTGCCTGGTTCTCATCCACGTGGTTATGTGGACCCCCTGGTGAGAGTCTGTTCCTGGCTTTGTTCCTCACCCACCTGTGAGGGAGACCCTCTGCTGATAGGTCACTCCTGCATGGCTGGCACACATTGCCTTGGTGAAGTCAGCCGTGTGGTGGCAGTTGGAGCGTGCTGGGAATCTCCTCCCCCCGGTGATGAGGGCCCTCTTGCGTCAGGCCCTAACTGCTGGGCTCACCAACTTTTCTTCGTGAGCCCAGTGATGCTTTGGCACTCCTCTTAGGATCCCATCTCCATGGAGATGTGGGCCTTCTGCTCTGAGGTCCCAACGGCTGGGTTGTTCACATTTTCATGATGTGGGCTCTCTGGTGTTCACAGAGGCCTGGATCCCATAGCCTCTGTGCTCTTGGCCGCCTGCTGGGAGGTTCCAACTGCTGGATTCCTCACTTTTTTAATTTTTTGGGCCCTCTGTTGTGAGGATCCTCCTGCCTGCCTCACTCCCAGCCCCTTCGTGATGTGTGTCGTCTGGTTTGAGGCCACATGTGCTGGGTTCCTCACCTTTCGATGATGTGGGACCAATGGTCTTAGGAGACTCCTGCCTGGTTCACATCCCCTTGGTGATGTGGGCCCTCTGTTGAGAGTCTGATCCTGGCTGGGTTCCTCACCCATCTGTGAGGTGGGCCGTCTGCTGTGAGGTCACTCCTGCCTGGCTTGCTCACCTCGCCTTGTGGACATGAGCCCTCTGGTGGCACTTGGAGCCTGCTGGGAGCCTCCTCTCCTGGGTGATGAGGGCCCTCTGGCGTCAGGCCCTAACTGCTGGGCTCCCCACATTTTGTGATGTGCGCCCAGTGGTGCGAGGACACTCCAGCCAGGTTCACATCCCCATTGGGATGTGGGCCTTCTGCTCTGAGGTCCCAAAGCCTGGGTTGCTCACAGTTTCATGATGTGGGCTCTCTGGTATTAGTTCACTCCTGCCTGCATCCCATAGCTTCTGTGCTCTGGGCCGCCTGCTGGGAGGTTCCAACTGCTGGATTCCTCACCTTTCTTATTCTTTGGGCCCTCTGTTTTTAGGCTACTCCTGCCTGCCTCACTCCCATTCCCTTTGTGATATGTGTCCTCTGATTTGAGGCCACATGTGCTGGGTTCCGCACCTTTCGATGATGTGACCCCACTGGAGGGAAGACAGTCCTGACTGGTTCCCATCCCCTTGCTGATGTGGGCCCTCAGGTGAGAGTCTGATCCTGGCTGGGTTCCTCACCCTTCTGTGAGGTGGGCCCTCTGCTGTGAGGTCAGTCATGCCTGTCTGGCACACGTCACCTTGGCGACGTGGGCCCTCTGGTGGCAGTTGGAGTGTGCTGGGATCCTCCTCCCCTCGGTGATGAGGGCCCTCTTGCCTTAGGCCATAACTGCTGGGCTCCCCACATTTTCTGATGTGCGCCAAGTGAGTGAGGACACTCCTGCCTGGTTCCCATCCCCTTGGTGAGGTGGGCCCTCTGGCGAGAGTCTAATCCTGGCTGTGTTCCTCAACGTTCTGTGAGGTAGGCCCTCTGCTGTGAGGTCACTCCTGCCTGGCTGGCACACGTCACCTTGGAGACGTGAGCCCTCTGGTGGCAGTTGGAGCATGCAGGGCGCCTCCTCCTCTCGGTGATGACGGCCCTCTGGCGTCAGGCCCTAAATGGTGGGCTCCCCACATTTTCTGATGTGTGCCCAGTGGTGCGAGGACACTCCAGCCAGGTTCCCATTCCCATGGGGATGTGGTCCTTCTGCGCTGAGGTCTCAACTCCTGGGTTGCTCACAGTTTTGTGATGTGGGCCCTCTGCTGTGAGTTCACTGTGGCCTGGATCCCATAGCCTCGGTGTTCTGGGCCGCCTGCTGGAAGGTCTAAATGCTGGAATCCTCACGTTTTTTATATTATGTGCCCTGTGTTGTGAGGCTACTCCTGCCTGCCTCACTCCAAGGCCCTTGGTGATGTGGGTCCTCTGGTTTGAGGACACATGTGCTGGGTTCCTCACCTTAAGATGATGAGGCCCCACTGGTGTGAGGATAATCCTGACTGGGTCCCATCCCCTTTGTGATGTGGGCCCTCTGGTGAGAGTCTGATCCTGGCTGGGTTCCTCACCCATCTGTGAGGTGGGCCCTCTACTATCAGGTAACTCTTGCCTGGGTTGCTCACCTCGCCTTGTTGACATGAGCCCTCTCGTGGCAATTGGACCCTGCTGGGAGCCTCCTCAGCTCTGTGATGAGGGCCCTCTGACGTCAGGCCCTAACTGCTGGGCTCCCCAACTTTTCTTAGTGAGCCCAGTGTTGCTCAAGCACTCCTCTTAGGTTCCCATCCCCATGGGGATGTGGGCCTTCTGCTCTGAGGTTCCAACGGCTGGGTTGATCACAATTTCATGATGTGGGCTCTCTGGTGTTAGTTCACTGTGGCCTGGATCCCATAGCCTCTGTGGTCTTGGCTGCCTGCTGGGAGGTTCCAACTGCTCGATTCCTCAACTTTTGTATTCTATGGGTCCTGTGTTGTGATGCTCCTCCTGCCTGCCTCACTCGCAACCCCTTCGTGATGTGGGTCTTCTGGTTTGAGGCCACATGTGCTGGGTTAGGCAACTTTCAATGATGTGGCCCCACTGGTGTGAGGACACTCCTGTCTGGTTCCCATCCCCTTGGTGATGTGGGCCTTCTGGTGACAGTCTTATCCTGGCTGGGTTCCTCACTCTTCTGTGAGGTAGGCCCTCTGCTGTGAGGTCAATCCTGCCTGACTTGCACACATCACCTTGGCGACGTGGGCCCTCTGTTGGCACATGGAACCTGCTGGGAGCCTCCTGCCCTCGGTGATGACGGCCCTCTAGCATCAGGCTCTAACTGCTGGGCTCCCCACGTTTTCTGATGTGAGCCCAGTGATGCCAGGACACTCCTGTCAGGTTCCCATCCCCATGGGGATGTGGGCTTTCTGCTCTGAGGTCCCAATGCCTGGGTTGCTCACAGTTTCATGATGTGGGCTCTCTGGTGTTAGTTAACTCCTGCCTGCATCCCATAGCTTCTGTGCTCTCGGCCGCCTGCTGGGAGGTTCCAAATGCTGGATTCCTCACTTTTTTTATTCTTTGGGCCCTCTGTTTTTAGGCTACTCCTACCTGCCTCACTCCCATCCCCTTTGTGATGTATGTCCTCTGATATGAGGCCACATGTGCTGGGTTCCTCACCTTTCGATGATGTGGCCCCACTGGTGGGAGGACAGTCCTGACTGGTTCCCATCCCCTTGGTGTTGTGGGCCCTCTGGTGAGAGTCTCATCCTGCCTCGGTTCCTCACCCTTCTGTGAGATAGGCCCTCTGCTGTGAGGTCACTACTGCCTGGCTGGCGCATGCCACCTTGTAGACGTGGTCCCTCTGTTGGCAGTTGGAACCTGCTGGGAGTCTCCTCCCCTCAGTTATGAGGGCCCCCTGGCATCAGGCCCTAACTGCTGGGCTCCTAACATTTTCTGATATGTGCTAAGTGGTGCAAAGCCACTCCTGCCAGGTTCCCATCCCAGTGGGGATGTGGGCCTTCTGTTCTGAGGTCCCAACAGCTGGGCTGCTCACAGGTTCATGATGTGGGCCCTCTGCTGTGAGTTCACTGCGGCCTGGATCCCATAGCCTCGGTGCTCTGGGCCACTTGCTGGGAGGTTCCAACTGCTGGATTCCTCAACTTTTATATTCTATGGACCCTGTGTTGTGAGGCCAGTCCTGCCAGCCTCATTCCGAACCCCTTGGTGATGTGGTTCCTCTGGTTTGAGGACACATGTGCTGGGATCCTCACCTTTCGATGATGTTGTCCCACTGGTGTGGGGACACTCCTGCCTGGTTCCCATCCCCTTGGTGATGTGGGCCCTCTGGTGAGAGTCTGATCCTGGCTGTGTTCCTCACCCTTCTGTGAGGTGGGCCCTCTGCTGTGAGGTCATTCGTGCCTGGTTGGCACACATCGCCTTGGCGACGTCAGCCCTCTGGTGGCAGTTGGAGCCTGCTGGGAGCCTCCTTCCCTTGGTGATGAGGGTCCTCTGGCGTCAGGCCCTAACTGCTGGTCGCCCAAAATTTTCTGATACGTTCTCAGTGGTGCGAGGACACTCCTACCAGAATTCCATCCCCATGGGGATGTGGGCCTCCTGCTCTGAGGTCCCAATGGCTGGGTTGCTCAGTTTCATGACATGGGCCCTGTTCTGTGAGTTCACTGTGGCCTGGATCCCATAGCCTCGGTGCTCTGGGCCGCCTGCTGGGAGGTTCCAACTGCTGGATTCCTCACTTTTTTATTCTATGTGCCCAGTGTTGTGAGGCTACTCCTGCCTGCCTCACTCCGAGGTCCTTGGTGATGTGGGTCCTCTGGTTTGAGGACACATGTGCTGAGTACCTCAGCTTTCGATGATGTGGCCCCACTGATGTGAAGACACTCCTGCCTGGTTCCCATCCCCTTGGTGATGTGGGCCCTCTGGTGAGAGTCTGATGTTGGCTGGGTTTCTCACCCTTCTGTGAGGTGGGACCTCTGCTGTGAGGTAACTCCTGCCTGGCATGCTCACGTTGCCTTGGCAATGTGAGCCCTCAGGTGGCACTTGGAGCCTGCTGGGAATCTCCTCCCCTCAGTTATGAGAGCTCTGGATAAAACACATATGCCCTTTTTTGCCAAGTGCATTATTTTCCAAGTTCTGTCTCTTTTCCTATGCTTTAAGAGCTACTCCCGTGTACGTTCTGAAATCAGTTTCCAGCAATTCTGCCCCGCATTCAAGTCCTCTTCGCAGCCTTACTTCAGTATAATTTTGGATGATAGCTGTCATTTATAACTCCGCAGGTTTCTGAATTACAGTGTCCCTGAGCTCCTTTCTTCAACTCGCTTTCTTGTGAGCTGGCCGCAACACCGCAGGATCTCCTCAGGCCCTAATCTAGTTCCAGCATGGCACACGGAGCCTTTGGTTCATTTATCTTCCTGGTGGGAAATGAGAGTTAAATTTGCCCGTCCAGACACCTACAGATAGTCTCCCATTGCTTCTCCTTATTCCTGTTCATCTTCCGAAGAAATTGCAAACTGGGCCAAACAGGAGGTTAAAGGCACTGACTCTCCAAGTGGGGAGAGTGTTAGTAAAGCGTCTGGAATGTTGCACCCGAGTACCAGGGGACGAAAACTGAGACACATTTGAACACGTTTCCTGATCACACGGTGGATCATACTCTGGGTTCCCCATGCATGTTTTAGCTGAAGGAAGAATCCCTTAAACCTGGAGAGTTGAGACCCATGGAATGGGTACCATGCAATATGACTTCAAAGAGTCTACATTTGCTAACCGAACCTCACCAATCCTATCACTGCTGCGTTTATGACACTGTACACACGCTTGATTCTCTTTTGGAGACATATAAATCCATAGGTTTTAAGATTCTTACTAGTCAGGTATATTCTTAGTCGTTTAATATGGGGTGTTGAGTCCACTTCGTTGAGCAAGGAGTAGCTCTTGTCTATTACATATTTGGCTTATGGAACAGTATCTGTGCTAATTTCAATCTCTGATTTTATGCCGCACCCCAACTCACCTTTCCCCTTAAGCAAGCATAAGTTGGTTTTCTACATTTGACACCCTGTTCTGTTTTGTAATTCAGTTCCTGTGTAGCCAAGTTTACATTCCGTGTAGTAGTGATATCTTATGATGTTTCTTTTTCTGTGTGACTTATTTCTCTTAGAATCATCATACCTGAATCCACTCATTATGCTGTCACGGGCCTGATGACATAGATTTCTCTGCTGAGTGATATTGCATTGTACGTAAGTACCACAATTTCTTTATCCATTTTTCGCTTTCTGCGATATTGAACCTGTACCGTAAACGAGGTTCTTGTAAACAGAGCCATCCCAAACTTTGGGGAGGCTGTGTCTTTTTGATTATTATTTCCCTAAGCTATACGACCATAAGTGGAAATGCCCTAGGCTCTGTTGCTTGGTTTTTTGGATGTTTCAGGAAACACCATACACTTCTCCAGAGTGGCTGTTGGCAATTTACATCCCGCCCATCAGCATAACAAGGCTCCCTGTTCTCCATGGCCTGTCCTGCCTTTCTGGATTTTACACTTTTTTCAGATGGCCCTTTTGACCGGGGGGCAGTGAGACTTCATTGTAGTGCAGATTTCCTTTGCAAGCTTGCTTGGTTGGCCAAAAAGGGCGTATGCGTTTTTTCCTGAATATATTCAGGAAAAAACGCATACGCCCTTTTTGGCCAAGTGCATCATTGTGGACGTTCTGCCTCTTTTCCTATGCTTTACATGTAATTCCAGTCTACCTCCTGAAATCGGTTTCCTGCAATTCTGCCCCGCTTTCAAGTACTATTGGCCGCCTTACTTCAATATATTTTTGAAAGATAGCTGTCATTTATAACTCTGCAGGTTTGTGAATTACAGTGCCCCTGAGCTCCTTTCTTCAACTCGCTTTCTTGTGAGCTGGCCGCAACACCGCAGGATTGCTTCAGGCCCTAGTTTGGTTCCGGCACGGCATGCTGAGCCTTTGGTTAATTCCTCTTCCTGGTGGGAAATGAGAGTTAAATTTGCCCGTCCAGACACCTCCACCTAGTCTCTCATTGGTTCTCCCTATTCCTGTTCATTTTCCACAGAAATTGCAAACTGGGCCAAACAGGAGGTTAAAGGCACTGATCTCCAAGTGGGGAGAGTGTTAGTAAAGCGTCTGGAATGTTGCACCCGAGTACCAGGGGACGAAAACTGAGACACATTTGAACACGTTTCCCGATCACACGGTGGATCATACTCTGGGTTCCACATGAATGTTTTAGCTGAAGGAAGAATCCCTTAAACATGGAGAGTTGAGACCCATGGAATGGGTACCATGCAATATGACTTCAAAGGGTCTGCATTTGCTCACCGAACCTCACCAATCCTATCACTGCTGCGTTTATGCCGCTGTACACACGCTTGATTCTCTTTCGGAGACATATAAATCCATAGGTTTTAAGATTCTTACTAGTCAGGTATATTGTTAGGCATTTAATATGGGGTGTTGAGTCCACTTCGTTGAGCAAGGAGTAGCTCTTGTCTATTACATATTTGGCTTATGGAACGGTATCTGTGCTAATTTCAATCTCTGGTTTTATGCAGCACCCCAACTCACCTTTCCCCTTAAGCAATCATAAGTTGGTTTTCTACATTTGACACCCTGTTCTGTTTTGTAATTCAGTTCATGTGTAGCCAAGTTTACATTCCGTGTAGTAGTGATATCTTATGATGTTTCTTTTTCTGTGTGACTTATTTCACTTAGAATCATCGTACCTGAATCCACTCATTATGCTGCTACGGGCCTGATGACATAGATTTCATTGCTGAGTGATATTGCATTGTACGTAAGTACCACAACTTCTTTATCCATTTTTCGCTTTCTGTGATATTGAACTTGTACCGTAAACGAGGTTCTTGTAAACAGAGCCGTCCCAAACTTTGGGGTGACTGTGTCTTTTTGATTTCAATTTTCCTAAGCTATAGGACCATAAGTGGAAGTGCCCTAGGCTCTGTTGCTTTGTTTTTTGGATGTTTCAGGAAACACCATACACTTCTCCAGAGTGGCTGCTGGCAATTTACATCCCGCCCATCAGCATAACAAGGCTCCCAGTCCTCCATGGCCTGTCCTGCCTTTCTGGATTTTACACTTTTTTCAGATGGCCCTTTTGACCGGGGGGCAGTGAGACTTCATTGTAGTGCAGATTTCCTTTGCAAGCTTGCTTGGTTGGCCAAAAAGGGCGTATGCGTTTTTTCCTGAATATATTCAGGAAAAAACGCATACGCCCTTTTTGGCCAAGTGCATCATTGTCGATGTTCTGTTTCTTTTCCTATGCTTTAAATGCAAATCCAGTCTACCTCCTGAAATCGGTTTCCTGAAATTCTGCCCTGCTTTCAAGTCCTCTTCGCAGCCTTACTTCAATATATTTTTGGACGTTATCTGTCATTTATAACTCTCCAGGTTTGTGAATTACAGGGCCCCTGAGCTCCTTTCTTCAACTCGCTTTCTTGTGAGCTGGCCGCAAACCCGCAAGACTGCTTCAGGCCCTAATCTGCTTCTGGCAGGGCACGCTGAGCCTTTGGTTAATTTCTCTTCCTGGTGGGAAATGAGTGTTAAATATGCCCGTCCAGACACCTACCTCACTCTCAACCCCTTGGTGATGTGGGTCCTCTGGTTTGTGGCCACCTTTTCTGGTTTCCTCACCTTTCGATGATGTGGCCCCACTAGTGTGAGGACACTCCTGCCTGGTTCTCATCCACGTGGTTATGTGGACCCCCTGGTGAGAGTCTGTTCCTGGCTTTGTTCCTCACCCACCTGTGAGGGAGACCCTCTGCTGATAGGTCACTCCTGCATGGCTGGCACACATTGCCTTGGTGAAGTCAGCCGTGTGGTGGCAGTTGGAGCGTGCTGGGAATCTCCTCCCCCCGGTGATGAGGGCCCTCTTGCGTCAGGCCCTAACTGCTGGGCTCACCAACTTTTCTTCGTGAGCCCAGTGATGCTTTGGCACTCCTCTTAGGATCCCATCTCCATGGAGATGTGGGCCTTCTGCTCTGAGGTCCCAACGGCTGGGTTGTTCACATTTTCATGATGTGGGCTCTCTGGTGTTCACAGAGGCCTGGATCCCATAGCCTCTGTGCTCTTGGCCGCCTGCTGGGAGGTTCCAACTGCTGGATTCCTCACTTTTTTAATTTTTTGGGCCCTCTGTTGTGAGGATCCTCCTGCCTGCCTCACTCCCAGCCCCTTCGTGATGTGTGTCGTCTGGTTTGAGGCCACATGTGCTGGGTTCCTCACCTTTCGATGATGTGGGACCAATGGTCTTAGGAGACTCCTGCCTGGTTCACATCCCCTTGGTGATGTGGGCCCTCTGTTGAGAGTCTGATCCTGGCTGGGTTCCTCACCCATCTGTGAGGTGGGCCGTCTGCTGTGAGGTCACTCCTGCCTGGCTTGCTCACCTCGCCTTGTGGACATGAGCCCTCTGGTGGCACTTGGAGCCTGCTGGGAGCCTCCTCTCCTGGGTGATGAGGGCCCTCTGGCGTCAGGCCCTAACTGCTGGGCTCCCCACATTTTGTGATGTGCGCCCAGTGGTGCGAGGACACTCCAGCCAGGTTCACATCCCCATTGGGATGTGGGCCTTCTGCTCTGAGGTCCCAAAGCCTGGGTTGCTCACAGTTTCATGATGTGGGCTCTCTGGTATTAGTTCACTCCTACCTGCATCCCATAGCTTCTGTGCTCTGGGCCGCCTGCTGGGAGGTTCCAACTGCTGGATTCCTCACCTTTCTTATTCTTTGGGCCCTCTGTTTTTAGGCTACTCCTGCCTGCCTCACTCCCATTCCCTTTGTGATATGTGTCCTCTGATTTGAGGCCACATGTGCTGGGTTCCGCACCTTTCGATGATGTGACCCCACTGGAGGGAAGACAGTCCTGACTGGTTCCCATCCCCTTGCTGATGTGGGCCCTCAGGTGAGAGTCTGATCCTGGCTGGGTTCCTCACCCTTCTGTGAGGTGGGCCCTCTGCTGTGAGGTCAGTCATGCCTGTCTGGCACACGTCACCTTGGCGACGTGGGCCCTCTGGTGGCAGTTGGAGTGTGCTGGGATCCTCCTCCCCTCGGTGATGAGGGCCCTCTTGCCTTAGGCCATAACTGCTGGGCTCCCCACATTTTCTGATGTGCGCCAAGTGAGTGAGGACACTCTTGCCAGGTTCCCATCCCCATGGCGATATGGGCCTTCTGCTCTGAGGTCAAAACGGCTGGCTTGCTCACAGTACCAAGATGTGGGCCCTCTGCTGTGAGTTCACTCCGGCAAGGATCCCTTATCATCGGTGCTCTGAGCCGCCTGCTGGGAGGTTCCAACTGCTGGATTCCTCAACTTTTTTATTCTATGTGCCCTCTGTTGTGAGGCTCCTCCTGCCTGCCTCACTGCCAGCCCCTTGGTGATGACTGTCCTATGGCTTGAGGCCACATGTGCTGCGTTCCTCACCTTTCAATGATGTGACCCCACTCGTGTGAGGACACTCCTGCCTGGTTCCCATCCCCTTGGTGAGGTGGGCCCTCTGGCGAGAGTCTAATCCTGGCTGGGTTCCTCAACGTTCTGTGAGGTAGGCCCTCTGCTGTGAGGTCACTCCTGCCTGGCTGGCACACGTCACCTTGGAGACGTGAGCCCTCTGGTGGCAGTTGGAGCGTGCAGGGCGCCTCCTCCTCTCGGTGATGACGGCCCTCTGGCGTCAGGCCCTAAATGGTGGGCTCCCCACATTTTCTGATGTGTGCCCAGTGGTGCGAGGACACTCCAGCCAGGTTCCCATTCCCATGGGGATGTGGTCCTTCTGCGCTGAGGTCTCAACTCCTGGGTTGCTCACAGTTTTGTGATGTGGGCCCTCTGCTGTGAGTTCACTGTGGCCTGGATCCCATAGCCTCGGTGTTCTGGGCCGCCTGCTGGAAGGTCTAAATGCTGGAATCCTCACGTTTTTTATATTATGTGCCCTGTGTTGTGAGGCTACTCCTGCCTGCCTCACTCCAAGGCCCTTGGTGATGTGGGTCCTCTGGTTTGAGGACACATGTGCTGGGTTCCTCACCTTAAGATGATGAGGCCCCACTGGTGTGAGGATAATCCTGACTGGGTCCCATCCCCTTTGTGATGTGGGCCCTCTGGTGAGAGTCTGATCCTGGCTGGGTTCCTCACCCATCTGTGAGGTGGGCCCTCTACTATCAGGTAACTCTTGCCTGGGTTGCTCACCTCGCCTTGTTGACATGAGCCCTCTGGTGGCAATTGGACCCTGCTGGGAGCCTCCTCAGCTCTGTGATGAGGGCCCTCTGACGTCAGGCCCTAACTGCTGGGCTCCCCAACTTTTCTTAGTGAGCCCAGTGTTGCTCAAGCACTCCTCTTAGGTTCCCATCCCCATGGGGATGTGGGCCTTCTGCTCTGAGGTTCCAACGGCTGGGTTGATCACAATTTCATGATGTGGGCTCTCTGGTGTTAGTTCACTGTGGCCTGGATCCCATAGCCTCTGTGGTTTTGGCTGCCTGCTGGGAGGTTCCAAATGCTCGATTCCTCAACTTTTGTATTCTATGGGTCCTGTGTTGTGATGCTCCTCCTGCCTGCCTCACTCGCAACCCCTTCGTGATGTGGGTCTTCTGGTTTGAGGCCACATGTGCTGGGTTAGGCAACTTTCAATGATGTGGCCCCACTGGTGTGAGGACACTCCTGTCTGGTTCCCATCCCCTTGGTGATGTGGGCCTTCTGGTGACAGTCTTATCCTGGCTGGGTTCCTCACTCTTCTGTGAGGTAGGCCCTCTGCTGTGAGGTCAATCCTGCCTGACTTGCACACATCACCTTGGCGACGTGGGCCCTCTGTTGGCACATGGAACCTGCTGGGAGCCTCCTGCCCTCGGTGATGACGGCCCTCTAGCATCAGGCTCTAACTGCTGGGCTCCCCACGTTTTCTGATGTGAGCCCAGTGATGCCAGGACACTCCTGTCAGGTTCCCATCCCCATGGGGATGTGGGCTTTCTGCTCTGAGGTCCCAATGCCTGGGTTGCTCACAGTTTCATGATGTGGGCTCTCTGGTGTTAGTTAACTCCTGCCTGCATCCCATAGCTTCTGTGCTCTCGGCCGCCTGCTGGGAGGTTCCAAATGCTGGATTCCTCACTTTTTTTATTCTTTGGGCCCTCTGTTTTTAGGCTACTCCTACCTGCCTCACTCCCATCCCCTTTGTGATGTATGTCCTCTGATATGAGGCCACATGTGCTGGGTTCCTCACCTTTCGATGATGTGGCCCCACTGGTGGGAGGACAGTCCTGACTGGTTCCCATCCCCTTGGTGTTGTGGGCCCTCTGGTGAGAGTCTCATCCTGCCTCGGTTCCTCACCCTTCTGTGAGATAGGCCCTCTGCTGTGAGGTCACTACTGCCTGGCTGGCGCATGCCACCTTGTAGACGTGGTCCCTCTGTTGGCAGTTGGAACCTGCTGGGAGTCTCCTCCCCTCAGTTATGAGGGCCCCCTGGCATCAGGCCCTAACTGCTGGGCTCCTAACATTTTCTGATATGTGCTAAGTGGTGCAAAGCCACTCCTGCCAGGTTCCCATCCCAGTGGGGATGTGGGCCTTCTGTTCTGAGGTCCCAACAGCTGGGCTGCTCACAGGTTCATGATGTGGGCCCTCTGCTGTGAGTTCACTGCGGCCTGGATCCCATAGCCTCGGTGCTCTGGGCCACTTGCTGGGAGGTTCCAACTGCTGGATTCCTCAACTTTTATATTCTATGGACCCTGTGTTGTGAGGCCAGTCCTGCCAGCCTCATTCCGAACCCCTTGGTGATGTGGTTCCTCTGGTTTGAGGACACATGTGCTGGGATCCTCACCTTTCGATGATGTTGTCCCACTGGTGTGGGGACACTCCTGCCTGGTTCCCATCCCCTGGGTGATGTGGGCCCTCTGGTGAGAGTCTGATCCTGGCTGGGTTCCTCACCCTTCTGTGAGGTGGGCCCTCTGCTGTGAGGTCATTCGTGCCTGGTTGGCACACATCGCCTTGGCGACGTCAGCCCTCTGGTGGCAGTTGGAGCCTGCTGGGAGCCTCCTCTTCTCGGTGATGAGTGCCCTCTGGCGTCAGGCCCTAACTGCTGGTCGCCCAAAATTTTCTGATATGTTCTCAGTGGTGCGAGGACACTCCTACCAGAATTCCATCCCCATGGGGATGTGGGCCTCCTGCTCTGAGGTCCCAATGGCTGGGTTGCTCAGTTTCATGACATGGGCCCTGTTCTGTGAGTTCACTGTGGCCTGGATCCCATAGCCTCAGTGCTCTGGGCCGCCTGCTGGGAGGTTCCAACTGCTGGATTCCTCACTTTTTTATTCTATGTGCCCAGTGTTGTGAGGCTACTCCTGCCTGCCTCACTCCGAGGTCCTTGGTGATGTGGGTCCTCTGGTTTGAGGACACATGTGCTGAGTACCTCAGCTTTCGATGATGTGGCCCCACTGATGTGAAGACACTCCTGCCTGGTTCCCATCCCCTTGGTGATGTGGGCCCTCTGGTGAGAGTCTGATGTTGGCTGGGTTTCTCACCCTTCTGTGAGGTGGGACCTCTGCTGTGAGGTAACTCCTGCCTGGCATGCTCACGTTGCCTTGGCAATGTGAGCCCTCAGGTGGCACTTGGAGCCTGCTGGGAATCTCCTCCCCTCAGTTATGAGAGCTCTGGATAAAACACATATGCCCTTTTTTGCCAAGTGCATTATTTTCCAAGTTCTGTCTCTTTTCCTATGCTTTAAGAGCTACTCCCGTGTACGTTCTGAAATCAGTTTCCAGCAATTCTGCCCCGCATTCAACTCCTCTTCGCAGACTTACTTCAGTATAATTTTGGATGATAGCTGTCATTTATAACTCCGCAGGTTTCTGAATTACAGTGCCCCTGAGCTCCTTTCTTCAACTCACTTTCTTGTGAGCTGGCCGCAACACCACAGGATCTCCTCAGGCCCTAATCTAGTTCCAGCATGGCACACGGAACCTTTGGTTCATTTATCTTCCTGGTGGGAAATGAGAGTTAAATTTGCCCGTCCAGACACCTACAGATAGTCTCCCATTGCTTCTCCTTATTCCTGTTCATCTTCCGAAGAAATTGCAAACTGGGCCAAACAGGAGGTTAAAGGCACTGACTCTCCAAGTGGGGAGAGTGTTAGTAAAGCGTCTGGAATGTTGCACCCAAGTACCAGGGGACGAAAACTGAGACACATTTGAACACGTTTCCCGATCACACGGTGGATCATACTCTGGGTTCCACATGCATGTTTTAGCTGAAGGAAGAATCCCTTAAACCTGGAGAGTTGAGACCCATGGAATGGGTACCATGCAATATGACTTCAAAGAGTCTGCATTTGCTAACCGAACCTCACCAATCCTATCACTGCTGCGTTTATGACACTGTACACACGCTTGATTCTCTTTCGGAGACATATAAATCCATAGGTTTTAAGATTCTTACTAGTCAGGTATATTCTTAGGCGTTTAATATGGGGTGTTGAGTCCACTTCGTTGAGCAAGGAGTAGCTCTTGTCTATTACATATTTGGCTTATGGAACAGTATCTGTGCTAATTTCAATCTCTGATTTTATGCCGCACCCCAACTCACCTTTCCCCTTAAGCAAGCATAAGTTGGTTTTCTACATTTGACACCCTGTTCTGTTTTGTAATTCAGTTCCTGTGTAGCCAAGTTTACATTCCGTGTAGTAGTGATATCTTATGATGTTTCTTTTTCTGTGTGACTTATTTCTCTTAGAATCATCATACCTGAATCCACTCATTATGCTGTCACGGGCCTGATGACATAGATTTCTTTGCTGAGTGATATTGCATTGTACGTAAGTACCACAATTTCTTTATCCATTTTTCGCTTTCTGCGATATTGAACCTGTACCGTAAACGAGGTTCTTGTAAACAGAGCCATCCCAAACTTTGGGGAGGCTGTGTCTTTTTGATTATTATTTCCCTAAGC
The DNA here is from genome assembly GCF_964270905.1 of Leucopleurus acutus. Taxonomy (NCBI): domain Eukaryota; kingdom Metazoa; phylum Chordata; class Mammalia; order Artiodactyla; family Delphinidae; genus Leucopleurus; species Leucopleurus acutus. The sequence continues at coordinate 143,844 of NW_028138993.1, forward strand.
TATACGACCATAAGTGGAAATGCCCTAGGCTCTGTTGCTTGTTTTTTTGGATGTTTCAGGAAACACCATACACTTCTCCAGAGTGGCTGTTGGCAATTTACATCCCGCCCATCAGCATAACAAGGCTCCCAGTTCTCCATGGCCTGTCCTGCCTTTCTGGATTTTACACTTTTTTCAGATGGCCCTTTTGACCAGGGGGCAGTGAGACTTCATTGTAGTGCAGATTTCCTTTGCAAGCTTGCTTGGTTGGCCAAAAAGGGCGTATGCGTTTTTTCCTGAATATATTCAGGAAAAAACGCATACGCCCTTTTTGGCCAAGTGCATCATTGTGGACATTCTGCCTCTTTTCCTATGCTTTACATGCAATTCCAGTCTACCTCCTGAAATCGTTTTCCTGCAATTCTGCCCCGCTTTCAACTCCTCTTGGCAGCCTTACTTTAAGATATTTTTGGAAGATGGCTGTCATTTATAACTCTGCAGGTTTGTGAATTACAGTGCCCCTGAGCTCCTTTCTTCAACTCGCTTTCTTGTGAGCTGGCCGCAACACCGCAGGATTGCTTCGGACCCTAGTGTGGTTCCGGCATGGCACGCTGAGCCTTTGGTTAATTCCTCTTCCTGGTGGGAAATGAGAGTTAAATTTGCCCGTCCGGACACCTCCACCTAGTCTCTCATTGGTTCTCCCTATTCCTGTTCATTTTCCACAGAAATTGCAAACTGGGCCAAACAGGAGGTTAAAGTCACTGACACTCCAAGTGGGGAGAGTGTTAGTAAAGCATCTGGAATGTTGCACCCGAGTACCAGGGGACGAAAACTGAGACACATTTGAACACGTTTTCCGATCACACGGTGGATCATACTCTGGGTTCCACATGCATGTTTTAGCTGAAGGAAGAATCCCTTAAACCTGGAGAGTTGAGACCCATGGAATGGGTACCATGCAATATGACTTCAAAGGGTCTGCATTTGCTCACCGAACCTCACCAATCCTATCACTGCTGCGCTTATGCCGCTGTACACACGCTTGATTCTCTTTCGGAGACATATAAATCCATAGGTTTTAAGATTCTTACTAGTCAGGTATATTCTTAGGCGTTTAATATGGGGTGTTGAGTCCACTTCGTTGAGCAAGGAGTAGCTCTTGTCTATTACATATTTGGCTTATGGAACGGTATCTGTGCTAATTTCAATCTCTGGTTTTATGAAGCACCCCAACTCACCTTTCCCCTTAAGCAAGCATAAGTTGGTTTTCTACATTTGAGGCCCTGTTCTGTTTTGTAATTCAGTTCTTGTCTGGCCAAGTTTACATTCCGTGTAGTAGTGATATCTTATGATGTTTCTTTTTCTGTGTGACTTATTTCACTTAGAATCATCGTACCTGAATCCACTCATTATGCTGCTACGGGCCTGATGACATAGATTTCATTGCTGAGTGATATTGCATTGTACGTAAGTACCACAACTTCTTTATCCATTTTTCGCTTTCTGTGATATTGAACTTGTACCGTAAACGAGGTTCTTGTAAACAGAGCCGGCCCAAACTTTGGGGTGGCTGTGTCTTTTGGATTTTAATTTCCCTAAGCTATAGGACCATAAGTGGAAGTGCCCTAGGCTCTGTTGCTTTGTTTTTTGGATGTTTCAGGAAACACCATACACTTCTCCAGAGTGGCTGTTGGCAATTTACATGCCGCCCATCAGCATAACAAGGCTCCCAGTTCTCCATGGCCTGTCCTGCCTTTCTGGATTTTACACTTTTTTCAGATAGCCCTTTTGACCGGGGGGCAGTGAGACTTCATTGTAGTGCAGATTTCCTTTGCAAGCTTGCTTGGTTGGCCAAAAAGGGCGTATGCGTTTTTTCCTGAATATATTCAGGAAAAAACGCATACGCCCTTTTTGGCCAAGTGCATCATTGTCGATGTTCTGTCTCTTTTCCTATGCTTTAAATGCAAATCCAGTCTACCTCCTGAAATCGGTTTCCTGAAATTCTGCCCTGCTTTCAAGTCCTCTTCGCAGCCTTACTTCAATATATTTTTGGACGTTATCTGTCATTTATAACTCTCCAGGTTTGTGAATTACAGGGCCCCTGAGCTCCTTTCTTCAACTCGCTTTCTTGTGAGCTGGCCGCAAACCCGCAAGACTGCTTCAGGCCCTAATCTGCTTCTGGCAGGGCACGCTGAGCCTTTGGTTAATTTCTCTTCCTGGTGGGAAATGAGTGTTAAATATGCCCGTCCAGACACCTACCTCACTCTCAACCCCTTGGTGATGTGGGTCCTCTGGTTTGTGGCCACCTTTTCTGGGTTCCTCACCTTTCGATGATGTGGCCCCACTAGTGTGAGGACACTCCTGCCTGGTTCTCATCCACGTGGTTATGTGGACCCCCTGGTGAGAGTCTGTTCCTGGCTTTGTTCCTCACCCACCTGTGAGGGAGACCCTCTGCTGATAGGTCACTCCTGCATGGCTGGCACACATTGCCTTGGTGAAGTCAGCCGTGTGGTGGCAGTTGGAGCGTGCTGGGAATCTCCTCCCCCCGGTGATGAGGGCCCTCTTGCGTCAGGCCCTAACTGCTGGGCTCACCAACTTTTCTTCGTGAGCCCAGTGATGCTTTGGCACTCCTCTTAGGATCCCATCTCCATGGAGATGTGGGCCTTCTGCTCTGAGGTCCCAACGGCTGGGTTGTTCACATTTTCATGATGTGGGCTCTCTGGTGTTCACAGAGGCCTGGATCCCATAGCCTCTGTGCTCTTGGCCGCCTGCTGGGAGGTTCCAACTGCTGGATTCCTCACTTTTTTAATTTTTTGGGCCCTCTGTTGTGAGGATCCTCCTGCCTGCCTCACTCCCAGCCCCTTCGTGATGTGTGTCGTCTGGTTTGAGGCCACATGTGCTGGGTTCCTCACCTTTCGATGATGTGGGACCAATGGTCTTAGGAGACTCCTGCCTGGTTCACATCCCCTTGGTGATGTGGGCCCTCTGTTGAGAGTCTGATCCTGGCTGGGTTCCTCACCCATCTGTGAGGTGGGCCGTCTGCTGTGAGGTCACTCCTGCCTGGCTTGCTCACCTCGCCTTGTGGACATGAGCCCTCTGGTGGCACTTGGAGCCTGCTGGGAGCCTCCTCTCCTGGGTGATGAGGGCCCTCTGGCGTCAGGCCCTAACTGCTGGGCTCCCCACATTTTGTGATGTGCGCCCAGTGGTGCGAGGACACTCCAGCCAGGTTCACATCCCCATTGGGGTGTGGGCCTTCTGCTCTGAGGTCCCAAAGCCTGGGTTGCTCACAGTTTCATGATGTGGGCTCTCTGCTGTTAGTTCACTCCTGCCTGCATCCCATAGCTTCTGTGCTCTGGGCCGCCTGCTGGGAGGTTCCAACTGCTGGATTCCTCACCTTTCTTATTCTTTGGGCCCTCTGTTTTTAGGCTACTCCTGCCTGCCTCACTCCCATTCCCTTTGTGATATGTGTCCTCTGATTTGAGGCCACATGTGCTGGGTTCCGCACCTTTCGATGATGTGACCCCACTGGAGGGAAGACAGTCCTGACTGGTTCCCATCCCCTTGCTGATGTGGGCCCTCAGGTGAGAGTCTGATCCTGGCTGGGTTCCTCACCCTTCTGTGAGGTGGGCCCTCTGCTGTGAGGTCAGTCATGCCTGTCTGGCACACGTCACCTTGGCGACGTGGGCCCTCTGGTGGCAGTTGGAGTGTGCTGGGATCCTCCTCCCCTCGGTGATGAGGGCCCTCTTGCCTTAGGCCATAACTGCTGGGCTCCCCACATTTTCTGATGTGCGCCAAGTGAGTGAGGACACTCTTGCCAGGTTCCCATCCCCATGGCGATATGGGCCTTCTGCTCTGAGGTCAAAACGGCTGGCTTGCTCACAGTACCAAGATGTGGGCCCTCTGCTGTGAGTTCACTCCGGCAAGGATCCCTTATCATCGGTGCTCTGAGCCGCCTGCTGGGAGGTTCCAACTGCTGGATTCCTCAACTTTTTTATTCTATGTGCCCTCTGTTGTGAGGCTCCTCCTGCCTGCCTCACTGCCAGCCCCTTGGTGATGACTGTCCTATGGCTTGAGGCCACATGTGCTGCGTTCCTCCTTTCGATGATGTGACCCCACTCGTGTGAGGACACTCCTGCCTGGTTCCCATCCCCTTGGTGAGGTGGGCCCTCTGGCGAGAGTCTAATCCTGGCTGGGTTCCTCAACGTTCTGTGAGGTAGGCCCTCTGCTGTGAGGTCACTCCTGCCTGGCTGGCACACGTCACCTTGGAGACGTGAGCCCTCTGGTGGCAGTTGGAGCGTGCAGGGCGCCTCCTCCTCTCGGTGATGACGGCCCTCTGGCGTCAGGCCCTAAATGGTGGGCTCCCCACATTTTCTGATGTGCGCCCAGTGGTGCGAGGACACTCCAGCCAGGTTCCCATTCCCATGGGGATGTGGTCCTTCTGCGCTGAGGTCTCAACTCCTGGGTTGCTCACAGTTTTGTGATGTGGGCCCTCTGCTGTGAGTTCACTGTGGCCTGGATCCCATAGCCTCGGTGTTCTGGGCCGCCTGCTGGAAGGTCTAAATGCTGGAATCCTCACGTTTTTTTATATTATGTGCCCTGTGTTGTGAGGCTACTCCTGCCTGCCTCACTCCAAGGCCCTTGGTGATGTGGGTCCTCTGGTTTGAGGACACATGTGCTGGGTTCCTCACCTTAAGATGATGAGGCCCCACTGGTGTGAGGATAATCCTGACTGGGTCCCATCCCCTTTGTGATGTGGGCCCTCTGGTGAGAGTCTGATCCTGGCTGGGTTCCTCACCCATCTGTGAGGTGGGCCCTCTACTATCAGGTAACTCTTGCCTGGGTTGCTCACCTCGCCTTGTTGACATGAGCCCTCTGGTGGCAATTGGACCCTGCTGGGAGCCTCCTCAGCTCTGTGATGAGGGCCCTCTGACGTCAGGCCCTAACTGCTGGGCTCCCCAACTTTTCTTAGTGAGCCCAGTGTTGCTCAAGCACTCCTCTTAGGTTCCCATCCCCATGGGGATGTGGGCCTTCTGCTCTGAGGTTCCAACGGCTGGGTTGATCACAGTTTCATGATGTGGGCTCTCTGGTGTTAGTTCACTGTGGCCTGGATCCCATAGCCTCTGTGGTCTTGGCTGCCTGCTGGGAGGTTCCAACTGCTCGATTCCTCAACTTTTGTATTCTATGGGTCCTGTGTTGTGATGCTCCTCCTGCCTGCCTCACTCGCAACCCCTTCGTGATGTGGGTCTTCTGGTTTGAGGCCACATGTGCTGGGTTAGGCAACTTTCAATGATGTGGCCCCACTGGTGTGAGGACACTCCTGTCTGGTTCCCATCCCCTTGGTGATGTGGGCCTTCTGGTGACAGTCTTATCCTGGCTGGGTTCCTCACTCTTCTGTGAGGTAGGCCCTCTGCTGTGAGGTCAATCCTGCCTGACTTGCACACATCACCTTGGCGACGTGGGCCCTCTGTTGGCACATGGAACCTGCTGGGAGCCTCCTGCCCTCGGTGATGACGGCCCTCTAGCATCAGGCTCTAACTGCTGGGCTCCCCACGTTTTCTGATGTGAGCCCAGTGATGCCAGGACACTCCTGTCAGGTTCCCATCCCCATGGGGATGTGGGCTTTCTGCTCTGAGGTCCCAATGCCTGGGTTGCTCACAGTTTCATGATGTGGGCTCTCTGGTGTTAGTTAACTCCTGCCTGCATCCCATAGCTTCTGTGCTCTCGGCCGCCTGCTGGGAGGTTCCAAATGCTGGATTCCTCACTTTTTTTATTCTTTGGGCCCTCTGTTTTTAGGCTACTCCTACCTGCCTCACTCCCATCCCCTTTGTGATGTATGTCCTCTGATATGAGGCCACATGTGCTGGGTTCCTCACCTTTCGATGATGTGGCCCCACTGGTGGGAGGACAGTCCTGACTGGTTCCCATCCCCTTGGTGTTGTGGGCCCTCTGGTGAGAGTCTCATCCTGCCTCGGTTCCTCACCCTTCTGTGAGATAGGCCCTCTGCTGTGAGGTCACTACTGCCTGGCTGGCGCATGCCACCTTGTAGACGTGGTCCCTCTGTTGGCAGTTGGAACCTGCTGGGAGTCTCCTCCCCTCAGTTATGAGGGCCCCCTGGCATCAGGCCCTAACTGCTGGGCTCCTAACATTTTCTGATATGTGCTAAGTGGTGCAAAGCCACTCCTGCCAGGTTCCCATCCCAATGGGGATGTGGGCCTTCTGTTCTGAGGTCCCAACAGCTGGGCTGCTCACAGGTTCATGATGTGGGCCCTCTGCTGTGAGTTCACTGCGGCCTGGATCCCATAGCCTCGGTGCTCTGGGCCACTTGCTGGGAGGTTCCAACTGCTGGATTCCTCAACTTTTATATTCTATGGACCCTGTGTTGTGAGGCCAGTCCTGCCAGCCTCATTCCGAACCCCTTGGTGATGTGGTTCCTCTGGTTTGAGGACACATGTGCTGGGATCCTCACCTTTCGATGATGTTGTCCCACTGGTGTGGGGACACTCCTGCCTGGTTCCCATCCCCTTGGTGATGTGGGCCCTCTGGTGAGAGTCTGATCCTGGCTGTGTTCCTCACCCTTCTGTGAGGTGGGCCCTCTGCTGTGAGGTCATTCGTGCCTGGTTGGCACACATCGCCTTGGCGACGTCAGCCCTCTGGTGGCAGTTGGAGCCTGCTGGGAGCCTCCTCTTCTCGGTGATGAGTGCCCTCTGGCGTCAGGCCCTAACTGCTGGTCGCCCAAAATTTTCTGATATGTTCTCAGTGGTGCGAGGACACTCCTACCAGAATTCCATCCCCATGGGGATGTGGGCCTCCTGCTCTGAGGTCCCAATGGCTGGGTTGCTCAGTTTCATGACATGGGCCCTGTTCTGTGAGTTCACTGTGGCCTGGATCCCATAGCCTCAGTGCTCTGGGCCGCCTGCTGGGAGGTTCCAACTGCTGGATTCCTCACTTTTTTATTCTATGTGCCCAGTGTTGTGAGGCTACTCCTGCCTGCCTCACTCCGAGGTCCTTGGTGATGTGGGTCCTCTGGTTTGAGGACACATGTGCTGAGTACCTCAGCTTTCAATGATGTGGCCCCACTGATGTGAAGACACTCCTGCCTGGTTCCCATCCCCTTGGTGATGTGGGCCCTCTGGTGAGAGTCTGATGTTGGCTGGGTTTCTCACCCTTCTGTGAGGTGGGACCTCTGCTGTGAGGTAACTCCTGCCTGGCATGCTCACGTTGCCTTGGCAATGTGAGCCCTCAGGTGGCACTTGGAGCCTGCTGGGAATCTCCTCCCCTCAGTTATGAGAGCTCTGGATAAAACACATATGCCCTTTTTTGCCAAGTGCATTATTTTCCAAGTTCTGTCTCTTTTCCTATGCTTTAAGAGCTACTCCCGTGTACGTTCTGAAATCAGTTTCCAGCAATTCTGCCCCGCATTCAAGTCCTCTTCGCAGCCTTACTTCAGTATAATTTTGGATGATAGCTGTCATTTATAACTCCGCAGGTTTCTGAATTACAGTGCCCCTGAGCTCCTTTCTTCAACTCACTTTCTTGTGAGATGGCCGCAACACCGCAGGATCTCCTCAGGCCCTAATCTAGTTCCAGCATGGCACACGGAGCCTTTGGTTCATTTATCTTCCTGGTGGGAAATGAGAGTTAAATTTGCCCGTCCAGACACCTACAGATAGTCTCCCATTGCTTCTCCTTATTCCTGTTCATCTTCCGAAGAAATTGCAAACTGGGCCAAACAGGAGGTTAAAGGCACTGACTCTCCAAGTGGGGAGAGTGTTAGTAAAGCATCTGGAATGTTGCACCCGAGTACCAGGGGACGAAAACTGAGACACATTTGAACACGTTTCCCGATCACACGGTGGATCATACTCTGGGTTCCACATGCATGTTTTAGCTGAAGGAAGAATCCCTTAAACCTGGAGAGTTGAGACCCATGGAATGGGTACCATGCAATATGACTTCAAAGAGTCTGCATTTGCTCACCGAACCTCACCAATCCTATCACTGCTGCGTTTATGACACTGTACACACGCTTGATTCTCTTTCGGAGACATATAAATCCATAGGTTTTAAGATTCTTACTAGTCAGGTATATTCTTAGTCGTTTAATATGGGGTGTTGAGTCCACTTCGTTGAGCAAGGAGTAGCTCTTGTCTATTACATATTTGGCTTATGGAACAGTATCTGTGCTAATTTCAATCTCTGATTTTATGCCGCACCCCAACTCACCTTTCCCCTTAAGCAAGCATAAGTTGGTTTTCTACATTTGACACCCTGTTCTGTTTTGTAATTCAGTTCCTGTGTAGCCAAGTTTACATTCCGTGTAGTAGTGATATCTTATGATGTTTCTTTTTCTGTGTGACTTATTTCTCTTAGAATCATCATACCTGAATCCACTCATTATGCTGTCACGGGCCTGATGACATAGATTTCTTTGCTGAGTGATATTGCATTGTACGTAAGTACCACAATTTCTTTATCCATTTTTCGCTTTCTGCGATATTGAACCTGTACCGTAAATGAGGTTCTTGTAAACAGAGCCATCCCAAACTTTGGGGAGGCTGTGTCTTTTTGATTATTATTTCCCTAAGCTATACGACCATAAGTGGAAATGCCCTAGGCTCTGTTGCTTGGTTTTTTGGATGTTTCAGGAAACACCATACACTTCTCCAGAGTGGCTGTTGGCAATTTACATCCCGCCCATCAGCATAACAAGGCTCCCTGTTCTCCATGGCCTGTCCTGCCTTTCTGGATTTTACACTTTTTTCAGATGGCCCTTTTGACCAGGGGGCAGTGAGACTTCATTGTAGTGCAGATTTCCTTTGCAAGCTTGCTTGGTTGGCCAAAAGGGGCGTATGCGTTTTTTCCTGAATATATTCAGGAAAAAACGCATACGCCCTTTTTGGCCAAGTGCATCATTGTGGACATTCTGCCTCTTTTCCTATGCTTTACATGCAATTCCAGTCTACCTCCTGAAATCGGTTTCCTGCAATTCTGCCCCGCTTTCAACTCCTCTTGGCAGCCTTACTTTAATATATTTTTGGAAGATGGCTGTCATTTATAACTCTGCAGGTTTGTGAATTACAGTGCCCCTGAGCTCCTTTCTTCAACTCGCTTTCTTGTGAGCTGGCCGCAACACCGCAGGATTGCTTCGGGCCCTAGTGTGGTTCCGGCATGGCACGCTGAGCCTTTGGTTAATTCCTCTTCCTGGTGGGAAATGAGAGTTAAATTTGCCCGTCCGGACAACTCCACCTAGTCTCTCATTGGTTCTCCCTATTCCTGTTCATTTTCCACAGAAATTGCAAACTGGGCCAAACAGGAGGTTAAAGTCACTGACACTCCAAGTGGGGAGAGTGTTAGTAAAGCATCTGGAATGTTGCACCCGAGTACCAGGGGACGAAAACTGAGACACATTTGAACACGTTTTCCGATCACACGGTGGATCATACTCTGGGTTCCACATGCATGTTTTAGCTGAAGGAAGAATCCCTTAAACCTGGAGAGTTGAGACCCATGGAATGGGTACCATGCAATATGACTTCAAAGGGTCTGCATTTGCTCACCGAACCTCACCAATCCTATCACTGCTGCGCTTATGCCGCTGTACACACGCTTGATTCTCTTTCGGAGACATATAAATCCATAGGTTTTAAGATTCTTACTAGTCAGGTATATTCTTAGGCGTTTAATATGGGGTGTTGAGTCCACTTCGTTGAGCAAGGAGTAGCTCTTGTCTATTACATATTTGGCTTATGGAACGGTATCTGTGCTAATTTCAATGTCTGGTTTTATGAAGCACCCCAACTCACCTTTCCCCTTAAGCAAGCATAAGTTGGTTTTCTACATTTGAGGCCCTGTTCTGTTTTGTAATTCAGTTCTTGTCTGGTCAAGTTTACATTCCGTGTAGTAGTGATATCTTATGATGTTTCTTTTTCTGTGTGACTTATTTCACTTAGAATCATCGTACCTGAATCCACTCATTATGCTGCTACGGGCCTGATGACATAGATTTCATTGCTGAGTGATATTGCATTGTACGTAAGTACCACAACTTCTTTATCCATTTTTCGCTTTCTGTGATATTGAACTTGTACCGTAAACGAGGTTCTTGTAAACAGAGCCGGCCCAAACTTTGGGGTGGCTGTGTCTTTTGGATTTTAATTTCCCTAATCTATAGGACCATAAGTGGAAGTGCCCTAGGCTCTGTTGCTTTGTTTTTTGGATGTTTCAGGAAACACCATACACTTCTCCAGAGTGGCTGTTGGCAATTTACATGCCGCCCATCAGCATAACAAGGCTCCCAGTTCTCCATGGCCTGTCCTGCCTTTCTGGATTTTACACTTTTTTCAGATAGCCCTTTTGACCGGGGGGCAGTGAGACTTCATTGTAGTGCAGATTTCCTTTGCAAGCTTGCTTGGTTGGCCAAAAAGGGCGTATGCGTTTTTTCCTGAATATATTCAGGAAAAAACGCATACGCCCTTTTTGGCCAAGTGCATCATTGTCGATGTTCTGTCTCTTTTCCTATGCTTTAAATGCAAATCCAGTCTACCTCCTGAAATCGGTTTCCTGAAATTCTGCCCTGCTTTCAAGTCCTCTTCGCAGCCTTACTTCAATATATTTTTGGACGTTATCTGTCATTTATAACTCTCCAGGTTTGTGAATTACAGGGCCCCTGAGCTCCTTTCTTCAACTCGCTTTCTTGTGAGCTGGCCGCAAACCCGCAAGACTGCTTCAGGCCCTAATCTGCTTCTGGCAGGGCACGCTGAGCCTTTGGTTAATTTCTCTTCCTGGTGGGAAATGAGTGTTAAATATGCCCGTCCAGACACCTACCTCACTCTCAACCCCTTGGTGATGTGGGTCCTCTGGTTTGTGGCCACCTTTTCTGGGTTCCTCACCTTTCGATGATGTGGCCCCACTAGTGTGAGGACACTCCTGCCTGGTTCTCATCCACGTGGTTATGTGGACCCCCTGGTGAGAGTCTGTTCCTGGCTTTGTTCCTCACCCACCTGTGAGGGAGACCCTCTGCTGATAGGTCACTCCTGCATGGCTGGCACACATTGCCTTGGTGAAGTCAGCCGTGTGGTGGCAGTTGGAGCGTGCTGGGAATCTCCTCCCCCCGGTGATGAGGGCCCTCTTGCGTCAGGCCCTAACTGCTGGGCTCACCAACTTTTCTTCGTGAGCCCAGTGATGCTTTGGCACTCCTCTTAGGATCCCATCACCATGGAGATGTGGGCCTTCTGCTCTGAGGTCCCAACGGCTGGGTTGTTCACATTTTCATGATGTGGGCTCTCTGGTGTTCACAGAGGCCTGGATCCCATAGCCTCTGTGCTCTTGGCCGCCTGCTGGGAGGTTCCAACTGCTGGATTCCTCACTTTTTTAATTTTTTGGGCCCTCTGTTGTGAGGATCCTCCTGCCTGCCTCACTCCCAGCCCCTTCGTGATGTGTGTCGTCTGGTTTGAGGCCACATGTGCTGGGTTCCTCACCTTTCGATGATGTGGGACCAATGGTCTTAGGAGACTCCTGCCTGGTTCACATCCCCTTGGTGATGTGGGTCCTCTGGTTTGAGGACACATGTGCTGGGTTCCTCACCTTAAGATGATGAGGCCCCACTGGTGTGAGGATAATCCTGACTGGGTCCCATCCCCTTTGTGATGTGGGCCCTCTGGTTAGAGTCTGATCCTGGCTGGGTTCCTCACCCATCTGTGAGGTGGGCCCTCTACTATCAGGTAACTCTTGCCTGGGTTGCTCACCTCGCCTTGTTGACATGAGCCCTCTGGTGGCAATTGGACCCTGCTGGGAGCCTCCTCAGCTCTGTGATGAGGGCCCTCTGACGTCAGGCCCTAACTGCTGGGCTCCCCAACTTTTCTTAGTGAGCCCAGTGTTGCTCAAGCACTCCTCTTAGGTTCCCATCCCCATGGGGATGTGGGCCTTCTGCTCTGAGGTTCCAACGGCTGGGTTGATCACAGTTTCATGATGTGGGCTCTCTGGTGTTAGTTCACTGTGGCCTGGATCCCATAGCCTCTGTGGTCTTGGCTGCCTGCTGGGAGGTTCCAACTGCTCGATTCCTCAACTTTTGTATTCTATGGGTCCTGTGTTGTGATGCTCCTCCTGCCTGTCTCACTCGCAACCCCTTCGTGATGTGGGTCTTCTGGTTTGAGGCCACATGTGCTGGGTTAGGCAACTTTCAATGATGTGGCCCCACTGGTGTGAGGACACTCCTGCCTGGTTCCCATCCCCTTGGTGATGTGGGCCTTCTGGTGACAGTCTTATCCTGGCTGGGTTCCTCACTCTTCTGTGAGGTAGGCCCTCTGCTGTGAGGTCAATCCTGCCTGACTTGCACACATCACCTTGGCGACGTGGGCCCTCTGTTGGCACATGGAACCTGCTGGGAGCCTCCTGCCCTCGGTGATGACGGCCCTCTAGCATCAGGCTCTAACTGCTGGGCTCCCCACGTTTTCTGATGTGAGCCCAGTGATGCCAGGACACTCCTGTCAGGTTCCCATCCCCATGGGGATGTGGGCTTTCTGCTCTGAGGTCCCAATGCCTGGGTTGCTCACAGTTTCATGATGTGGGCTCTCTGGTGTTAGTTAACTCCTGCCTGCATCCCATAGCTTCTGTGCTCTCGGCCGCCTGCTGGGAGGTTCCAAATGCTGGATTCCTCACTTTTTTTATTCTTTGGGCCCTCTGTTTTTAGGCTACTCCTACCTGCCTCACTCCCATCCCCTTTGTGATGTATGTCCTCTGATATGAGGCCACATGTGCTGGGTTCCTCACCTTTCGATGATGTGGCCCCACTGGTGGGAGGACAGTCCTGACTGGTTCCCATCCCCTTGGTGTTGTGGGCCCTCTGGTGAGAGTCTCATCCTGCCTCGGTTCCTCACCCTTCTGTGAGATAGGCCCTCTGCTGTGAGGTCACTACTGCCTGGCTGGCGCATGCCACCTTGTAGACGTGGTCCCTCTGTTGGCAGTTGGAACCTGCTGGGAGTCTCCTCCCCTCAGTTATGAGGGCCCCCTGGCATCAGGCCCTAACTGCTGGGCTCCTAACATTTTCTGATATGTGCTAAGTGGTGCAAAGCCACTCCTGCCAGGTTCCCATCCCAATGGGGATGTGGGCCTTCTGTTCTGAGGTCCCAACAGCTGGGCTGCTCACAGGTTCATGATGTGGGCCCTCTGCTGTGAGTTCACTGCGGCCTGGATCCCATAGTCTCGGTGCTCTGGGCCACTTGCTGGGAGGTTCCAACTGCTGGATTCCTCAACTTTTATATTCTATGGACCCTGTGTTGTGAGGCCAGTCCTGCCAGCCTCATTCCGAACCCCTTGGTGATGTGGTTCCTCTGGTTTGAGGACACATGTGCTGGGATCCTCACCTTTCGATGATGTTGTCCCACTGGTGTGGGGACACTCCTGCCTGGTTCCCATCCCCTTGGTGATGTGGGCCCTCTGGTGAGAGTCTGATCCTGGCTGTGTTCCTCACCCTTCTGTGAGGTGGGCCCTCTGCTGTGAGGTCATTCGTGCCTGGTTGGCACACATCGCCTTGGTGACGTCAGCCCTCTGGTGGCAGTTGGAGCCTGCTGGGAGCCTCCTCTTCTCGGTGATGAGTGCCCTCTGGCGTCAGGCCCTAACTGCTGGTCGCCCAAAATTTTCTGATATGTTCTCAGTGGTGCGAGGACACTCCTACCAGAATTCCATCCCCATGGGGATGTGGGCCTCCTGCTCTGAGGTCCCAATGGCTGGGTTGCTCAGTTTCATGACATGGGCCCTGTTCTGTGAGTTCACTGTGGCCTGGATCCCATAGCCTCGGTGCTCTGGGCCGCCTGCTGGGAGGTTCCAACTGCTGGATTCCTCACTTTTTTATTCTATGTGCCCAGTGTTGTGAGGCTACTCCTGCCTGCCTCACTCCGAGGTCCTTGGTGATGTGGGTCCTCTGGTTTGAGGACACATGTGCTGAGTACCTCAGCTTTTGATGATGTGGCCCCACTGATGTGAAGACACTCCTGCCTGGTTCCCATCCCCTTGGTGATGTGGGCCCTCTGGTGAGAGTCTGATGTTGGCTGGGTTTCTCACCCTTCTGTGAGGTGGGACCTCTGCTGTGAGGTAACTCCTGCCTGGCATGCTCACGTTGCCTTGGCAATGTGAGCCCTCAGGTGGCACTTGGAGCCTGCTGGGAATCTCCTCCCCTCAGTTATGAGAGCTCTGGATAAAACACATATGCCCTTTTTTGCCAAGTGCATTATTTTCCAAGTTCTGTCTCTTTTCCTATGCTTTAAGAGCTACTCCCGTGTACGTTCTGAAATCAGTTTCCAGCAATTCTGCCCCGCATTCAAGTCCTCTTCGCAGCCTTACTTCAGTATAATTTTGGATGATAGCTGTCATTTATAACTCCGCAGGTTTCTGAATTACAGTGTCCCTGAGCTCCTTTCTTCAACTCGCTTTCTTGTGAGCTGGCCGCAACACCGCAGGATCTCCTCAGGCCCTAATCTAGTTCCAGCATGGCACACGGAGCCTTTGGTTCATTTATCTTCCTGGTGGGAAATGAGAGTTAAATTTGCCCGTCCAGACACCTACAGATAGTCTCCCATTGCTTCTCCTTATTCCTGTTCATCTTCCGAAGAAATTGCAAACTGGGCCAAACAGGAGGTTAAAGGCACTGACTCTCCAAGTGGGGAGAGTGTTAGTAAAGCGTCTGGAATGTTGCACCCGAGTACCAGGGGACGAAAACTGAGACACATTTGAACACGTTTCCCGATCACACGGTGGATCATACTCTGGGTTCCACATGCATGTTTTAGCTGAAGGAAGAATCCCTTAAACCTGGAGAGTTGAGACCCATGGAATGGGTACCATGCAATATGACTTCAAAGAGTCTACATTTGCTAACCGAACCTCACCAATCCTATCACTGCTGCGTTTATGACACTGTACACACGCTTGATTCTCTTTCGGAGACATATAAATCCATAGGTTTTAAGATTCTTACTAGTCAGGTATATTCTTAGGCGTTTAATATGGGGTGTTGAGTCCACTTCGTTGAGCAAGGAGTAGCTCTTGTCTATTACATATTTGGCTTATGGAACAGTATCTGTGCTAATTTCAATCTCTGATTTTATGCCGCACCCCAACTCACCTTTCCCCTTAAGCAAGCATAAGTTGGTTTTCTACATTTGACACACTGTTCTGTTTTGTAATTAAGTTCCTGTGTAGCCAAGTTTACATTCCGTGTAGTAGTGATATCTTATGATGTTTCTTTTTCTGTGTGACTTATTTCTCTTAGAATCATCATACCTGAATCCACTCATTATGCTGTCACGGGCCTGATGACATAGATTTCTTTGCTGAGTGATATTGCATTGTACGTAAGTACCACAATTTCTTTATCCATTTTTCGCTTTCTGCGATATTGAACCTGTACCGTAAACGAGGTTCTTGTAAACAGAGCCATCCCAAACTTTGGGGAGGCTGTGTCTTTTTGATTATTATTTCCCTAAGCTATACGACCATAAGTGGAAATGCCCTAGGCTCTGTTGCTTGGTTTTTTGGATGTTTCAGGAAACACCATACACTTCTCCAGAGTGGCTGTTGGCAATTTACATCCCGCCCATCAGCATAACAAGGCTCCCAGTTCTCCATGGCCTGTCCTGCCTTTCTGGATTTTACACTTTTTTCAGATGGCCCTTTTGACCAGGGGGCAGTGAGACTTCATTGTAGTGCAGATTTCCTTTGCAAGCTTGCTTGGTTGGCCAAAAAGGGCGTATGCGTTTCTTCCTGAATATATTCAGGAAAAAACGCATATGCCCTTTTTGGCCAAGTGCATCATTGTGGACATTCTGCCTCTTTTCCTATGCTTTACATGCAATTCCAGTCTACCTCCTGAAATCGTTTTCCTGCAATTCTGCCCCGCTTTCAACTCCTCTTGGCAGCCTTACTTTAATATATTTTTGGAAGATGGCTGTCATTTATAACTCTGCAGGTTTGTGAATTACAGTGCCCCTGAGCTCCTTTCTTCAACTCGCTTTCTTGTGAGCTGGCCGCAACACCGCAGGATTGCTTCGGACCCTAGTGTGGTTCCGGCATGGCACGCTGAGCCTTTGGTTAATTCCTCTTCCTGGTGGGAAATGAGAGTTAAATTTGCCCGTCCGGACACCTCCACCTAGTCTCTCATTGGTTCTCCCTATTCCTGTTCATTTTCCACAGAAATTGCAAACTGGGCCAAACAGGAGGTTAAAGTCACTGACACTCCAAGTGGGGAGAGTGTTAGTAAAGCGTCTGGAATGTTGCACCCGAGTACCAGGGGACGAAAACTGAGACACATTTGAACACGTTTTCCGATCACACGGTGGATCATACTCTGGGTTCCACATGCATGTTTTAGCTGAAGGAAGAATCCCTTAAACCTGGAGAGTTGAGACCCATGGAATGGGTACCATGCAATATGACTTCAAAGGGTCTGCATTTGCTCACCGAACCTCACCAATCCTATCACTGCTGCGCTTATGCCGCTGTACACACGCTTGATTCTCTTTCGGAGACATATAAATCCATAGGTTTTAAGATTCTTACTAGTCAGGTATATTCTTAGGCGTTTAATATGGGGTGTTGAGTCCACTTCGTTGAGCAAGGAGTAGCTCTTGTCTATTACATATTTGGCTTATGGAACGGTATCTGTGCTAATTTCAATCTCTGGTTTTATGCCGCACCCCAACTCACCTTTCCCCTTAAGCAAGCATAAGTTGGTTTTCTACATTTGAGGCCCTGTTCTGTTTTGTAATTCAGTTCTTGTCTGGCCAAGTTTACATTCCGTGTAGTAGTGATATCTTATGATGTTTCTTTTTCTGTGTGACTTATTTCACTTAGAATTATCGTACCTGAATCCACTCATTATGCTGCTACGGGCCTGATGACATAGATTTCATTGCTGAGTGATATTGCATTGTACGTAAGTACCACAACTTCTTTATCCATTTTTCGCTTTCTGTGATATTGAACTTGTACCGTAAACGAGGTTCTTGTAAACAGAGCCGGCCCAAACTTTGGGGTGGCTGTGTCTTTTGGATTTTAATTTCCCTAAGCTATAGGACCATAAGTGGAAGTGCCCTAGGCTCTGTTGCTTTGTTTTTTGGATGTTTCAGGAAACACCATACACTTCTCCAGAGTGGCTGTTGGCAATTTACATGCCGCCCATCAGCATAACAAGGCTCCCAGTTCTCCATGGCCTGTCCTGCCTTTCTGGATTTTACACTTTTTTCAGATAGCCCTTTTGACCGGGGGGCAGTGAGACTTCATTGTAGTGCAGATTTCCTTTGCAAGCTTGCTTGGTTGGCCAAAAAGGGCGTATGCGTTTTTTCCTGAATATATTCAGGAAAAAACGCATACGCCCTTTTTGGCCAAGTGCATCATTGTCGATGTTCTGTCTCTTTTCCTATGCTTTAAATGCAAATCCAGTCTACCTCCTGAAATCGGTTTCCTGAAATTCTGCCCTGCTTTCAAGTCCTCTTCGCAGCCTTACTTCAATATATTTTTGGACGTTATCTGTCATTTATAACTCTCCAGGTTTGTGAATTACAGGGCCCCTGAGCTCCTTTCTTCAACTCGCTTTCTTGTGAGCTGGCCGCAAACCCGCAAGACTGCTTCAGGCCCTAATCTGCTTCTGGCAGGGCACGCTGAGCCTTTGGTTAATTTCTCTTCCTGGTGGGAAATGAGTGTTAAATATGCCCGTCCAGACACCTACCTCACTCTCAACCCCTTGGTGATGTGGGTCCTCTGGTTTGTGGCCACCTTTTCTGGGTTCCTCACCTTTCGATGATGTGGCCCCACTAGTGTGAGGACACTCCTGCCTGGTTCTCATCCACGTGGTTATGTGGACCCCCTGGTGAGAGTCTGTTCCTGGCTTTGTTCCTCACCCACCTGTGAGGGAGACCCTCTGCTGATAGGTCACTCCTGCATGGCTGGCACACATTGCCTTGGTGAAGTCAGCCGTGTGGTGGCAGTTGGAGCGTGCTGGGAATCTCCTCCCCCCGGTGATGAGGGCCCTCTTGCGTCAGGCCCTAACTGCTGGGCTCACCAACTTTTCTTAGGGAGCCCAGTGATGCTTTGGCACTCCTCTTAGGATCCCATCTCCATGGAGATGTGGGCCTTCTGCTCTGAGGTCCCAACGGCTGGGTTGTTCACATTTTCATGATGTGGGCTCTCTGGTGTTCACAGAGGCCTGGATCCCATAGCCTCTGTGCTCTTGGCCGCCTGCTGGGAGGTTCCAACTGCTGGATTCCTCACTTTTTTAATTTTTTGGGCCCTCTGTTGTGAGGATCCTCCTGCCTGCCTCACTCCCAGCCCCTTCGTGATGTGTGTCGTCTGGTTTGAGGCCACATGTGCTGGGTTCCTCACCTTTCGATGATGTGGGACCAATGGTCTTAGGAGACTCCTGCCTGGTTCACATCCCCTTGGTGATGTGGGCCCTCTGTTGAGAGTCTGATCCTGGCTGGGTTCCTCACCCATCTGTGAGGTGGGCCGTCTGCTGTGAGGTCACTCCTGCCTGGCTTGCTCACCTCGCCTTGTGGACATGAGCCCTCTGGTGGCACTTGGAGCCTGCTGGGAGCCTCCTCTCCTGGGTGATGAGGGCCCTCTGGCGTCAGGCCCTAACTGCTGGGCTCCCCACATTTTGTGATGTGCGCCCAGTGGTGCGAGGACACTCCAGCCAGGTTCACATCCCCATTGGGGTGTGGGCCTTCTGCTCTGAGGTCCCAAAGCCTGGGTTGCTCACAGTTTCATGATGTGGGCTCTCTGCTGTTAGTTCACTCCTGCCTGCATCCCATAGCTTCTGTGCTCTGGGCCGCCTGCTGGGAGGTTCCAACTGCTGGATTCCTCACCTTTCTTATTCTTTGGGCCCTCTGTTTTTAGGCTACTCCTGCCTGCCTCACTCCCATTCCCTTTGTGATATGTGTCCTCTGATTTGAGGCCACATGTGCTGGGTTCCGCACCTTTCGATGATGTGACCCCACTGGAGGGAAGACAGTCCTGACTGGTTCCCATCCCCTTGCTGATGTGGGCCCTCAGGTGAGAGTCTGATCCTGGCTGGGTTCCTCACCCTTCTGTGAGGTGGGCCCTCTGCTGTGAGGTCAGTCATGCCTGTCTGGCACACGTCACCTTGGCGACGTGGGCCCTCTGGTGGCAGTTGGAGTGTGCTGGGATCCTCCTCCCCTCGGTGATGAGGGCCCTCTTGCCTTAGGCCATAACTGCTGGGCTCCCCACATTTTCTGATGTGCGCCAAGTGAGTGAGGACACTCTTGCCAGGTTCCCATCCCCATGGCGATATGGGCCTTCTGCTCTGAGGTCAAAACGGCTGGCTTGCTCACAGTACCAAGATGTGGGCCCTCTGCTGTGAGTTCACTCCGGCAAGGATCCCTTATCATCGGTGCTCTGAGCCGCCTGCTGGGAGGTTCCAACTGCTGGATTCCTCAACTTTTTTATTCTATGTGCCCTCTGTTGTGAGGCTCCTCCTGCCTGCCTCACTGCCAGCCCCTTGGTGATGACTGTCCTATGGCTTGAGGCCACATGTGCTGCGTTCCTCACCTTTCAATGATGTGACCCCACTCGTGTGAGGACACTCCTGCCTGGTTCCCATCCCCTTGGTGAGGTGGGCCCTCTGGCGAGAGTCTAATCCTGGCTGGGTTCCTCAACGTTCTGTGAGGTAGGCCCTCTGCTGTGAGGTCACTCCTGCCTGGCTGGCACACGTCACCTTGGAGACGTGAGCCCTCTGGTGGCAGTTGGAGCATGCAGGGCGCCTCCTCCTCTCGGTGATGACGGCCCTCTGGCGTCAGGCCCTAAATGGTGGGCTCCCCACATTTTCTGATGTGTGCCCAGTGGTGCGAGGACACTCCAGCCAGGTTCCCATTCCCATGGGGATGTGGTCCTTCTGCGCTGAGGTCTCAACTCCTGGGTTGCTCACAGTTTTGTGATGTGGGCCCTCTGCTGTGAGTTCACTGTGGCCTGGATCCCATAGCCTCGGTGTTCTGGGCCGCCTGCTGGAAGGTCTAAATGCTGGAATCCTCACGTTTTTTATATTATGTGCCCTGTGTTGTGAGGCTACTCCTGCCTGCCTCACTCCAAGGCCCTTGGTGATGTGGGTCCTCTGGTTTGAGGACACATGTGCTGGGTTCCTCACCTTAAGATGATGAGGCCCCACTGGTGTGAGGATAATCCTGACTGGGTCCCATCCCCTTTGTGATGTGGGCCCTCTGGTGAGAGTCTGATCCTGGCTGGGTTCCTCACCCATCTGTGAGGTGGGCCCTCTACTATCAGGTAACTCTTGCCTGGGTTTCTCACCTCGCCTTGTTGACATGAGCCCTCTGGTGGCAATTGGACCCTGCTGGGAGCCTCCTCAGCTCTGTGATGAGGGCCCTCTGACGTCAGGCCCTAACTGCTGGGCTCCCCAACTTTTCTTAGTGAGCCCAGTGTTGCTCAAGCACTCCTCTTAGGTTCCCATCCCCATGGGGATGTGGGCCTTCTGCTCTGAGGTTCCAACGGCTGGGTTGATCACAATTTCATGATGTGGGCTCTCTGGTGTTAGTTCACTGTGGCCTGGATCCCATAGCCTCTGTGGTCTTGGCTGCCTGCTGGGAGGTTCCAACTGCTCGATTCCTCAACTTTTGTATTCTATGGGTCCTGTGTTGTGATGCTCCTCCTGCCTGCCTCACTCGCAACCCCTTCGTGATGTGGGTCTTCTGGTTTGAGGCCACATGTGCTGGGTTAGGCAACTTTCAATGATGTGGCCCCACTGGTGTGAGGACACTCCTGTCTGGTTCCCATCCCCTTGGTGATGTGGGCCTTCTGGTGACAGTCTTATCCTGGCTGGGTTCCTCACTCTTCTGTGAGGTAGGCCCTCTGCTGTGAGGTCAATCCTGCCTGACTTGCACACATCACCTTGGCGACGTGGGCCCTCTGTTGGCACATGGAACCTGCTGGGAGCCTCCTGCCCTCGGTGATGACGGCCCTCTAGCATCAGGCTCTAACTGCTGGGCTCCCCACGTTTTCTGATGTGAGCCCAGTGATGCCAGGACACTCCTGTCAGGTTCCCATCCCCATGGGGATGTGGGCTTTCTGCTCTGAGGTCCCAATGCCTGGGTTGCTCACAGTTTCATGATGTGGGCTCTCTGGTGTTAGTTAACTCCTGCCTGCATCCCATAGCTTCTGTGCTCTCGGCCGCCTGCTGGGAGGTTCCAAATGCTGGATTCCTCACTTTTTTTATTCTTTGGGCCCTCTGTTTTTAGGCTACTCCTACCTGCCTCACTCCCATCCCCTTTGTGATGTATGTCCTCTGATATGAGGCCACATGTGCTGGGTTCCTCACCTTTCGATGATGTGGCCCCACTGGTGGGAGGACAGTCCTGACTGGTTCCCATCCCCTTGGTGTTGTGGGCCCTCTGGTGAGAGTCTCATCCTGCCTCGGTTCCTCACCCTTCTGTGAGATAGGCCCTCTGCTGTGAGGTCACTACTGCCTGGCTGGCGCATGCCACCTTGTAGACGTGGTCCCTCTGTTGGCAGTTGGAACCTGCTGGGAGTCTCCTCCCCTCAGTTATGAGGGCCCCCTGGCATCAGGCCCTAACTGCTGGGCTCCTAACATTTTCTGATATGTGCTAAGTGGTGCAAAGCCACTCCTGCCAGGTTCCCATCCCAGTGGGGATGTGGGCCTTCTGTTCTGAGGTCCCAACAGCTGGGCTGCTCACAGGTTCATGATGTGGGCCCTCTGCTGTGAGTTCACTGCGGCCTGGATCCCATAGCCTCGGTGCTCTGGGCCACTTGCTGGGAGGTTCCAACTGCTGGATTCCTCAACTTTTATATTCTATGGACCCTGTGTTGTGAGGCCAGTCCTGCCAGCCTCATTCCGAACCCCTTGGTGATGTGGTTCCTCTGGTTTGAGGACACATGTGCTGGGATCCTCACCTTTCGATGATGTTGTCCCACTGGTGTGGGGACACTCCTGCCTGGTTCCCATCCCCTTGGTGATGTGGGCCCTCTGGTGAGAGTCTGATCCTGGCTGTGTTCCTCACCCTTCTGTGAGGTGGGCCCTCTGCTGTGAGGTCATTCGTGCCTGGTTGGCACACATCGCCTTGGCGACGTCAGCCCTCTGGTGGCAGTTGGAGCCTGCTGGGAGCCTCCTTCCCTTGGTGATGAGGGTCCTCTGGCGTCAGGCCCTAACTGCTGGTCGCCCAAAATTTTCTGATACGTTCTCAGTGGTGCGAGGACACTCCTACCAGAATTCCATCCCCATGGGGATGTGGGCCTCCTGCTCTGAGGTCCCAATGGCTGGGTTGCTCAGTTTCATGACATGGGCCCTGTTCTGTGAGTTCACTGTGGCCTGGATCCCATAGCCTCGGTGCTCTGGGCTGCCTGCTGGGAGGTTCCAACTGCTGGATTCCTCACTTTTTTATTCTATGTGCCCAGTGTTGTGAGGCTACTCCTGCCTGCCTCACTCCGAGGTCCTTGGTGATGTGGGTCCTCTGGTTTGAGGACACATGTGCTGAGTACCTCAGCTTTCGATGATGTGGCCCCACTGATGTGAAGACACTCCTGCCTGGTTCCCATCCCCTTGGTGATGTGGGCCCTCTGGTGAGAGTCTGATGTTGGCTGGGTTTCTCACCCTTCTGTGAGGTGGGACCTCTGCTGTGAGGTAACTCCTGCCTGGCATGCTCACGTTGCCTTGGCAATGTGAGCCTTCAGGTGGCACTTGGAGCCTGCTGGGAATCTCCTCCCCTCAGTTATGAGAGCTCTGGATAAAACACATATGCCCTTTTTTGCCAAGTGCATTATTTTCCAAGTTCTGTCTCTTTTCCTATGCTTTAAGAGCTACTCCCGTGTACGTTCTGAAATCAGTTTCCAGCAATTCTGCCCCGCATTCAAGTCCTCTTCGCAGCCTTACTTCAGTATAATTTTGGATGATAGCTGTCATTTATAACTCCGCAGGTTTCTGAATTACAGTGTCCCTGAGCTCCTTTCTTCAACTCGCTTTCTTGTGAGCTGGCCGCAACACCGCAGGATCTCCTCAGGCCCTAATCTAGTTCCAGCATGGCACACGGAGCCTTTGGTTCATTTATCTTCCTGGTGGGAAATGAGAGTTAAATTTGCCCGTCCAGACACCTACAGATAGTCTCCCATTGCTTCTCCTTATTCCTGTTCATCTTCCGAAGAAATTGCAAACTGGGCCAAACAGGAGGTTAAAGGCACTGACTCTCCAAGTGGGGAGAGTGTTAGTAAAGCGTCTGGAATGTTGCACCCGAGTACCAGGGGACGAAAACTGAGACACATTTGAACACGTTTCCTGATCACACGGTGGATCATACTCTGGGTTCCACATGCATGTTTTAGCTGAAGGAAGAATCCCTTAAACCTGGAGAGTTGAGACCCATGGAATGGGTACCATGCAATATGACTTCAAAGAGTCTACATTTGCTAACCGAACCTCACCAATCCTATCACTGCTGCGTTTATGACACTGTACACACGCTTGATTCTCTTTTGGAGACATATAAATCCATAGGTTTTAAGATTCTTACTAGTCAGGTATATTCTTAGTCGTTTAATATGGGGTGTTGAGTCCACTTCGTTGAGCAAGGAGTAGCTCTTGTCTATTACATATTTGGCTTATGGAACAGTATCTGTGCTAATTTCAATCTCTGATTTTATGCCGCACCCCAACTCACCTTTCCCCTTAAGCAAGCATAAGTTGGTTTTCTACATTTGACACCCTGTTCTGTTTTGTAATTCAGTTCCTGTGTAGCCAAGTTTACATTCCGTGTAGTAGTGATATCTTATGATGTTTCTTTTTCTGTGTGACTTATTTCTCTTAGAATCATCATACCTGAATCCACTCATTATGCTGTCACGGGCCTGATGACATAGATTTCTTTGCTGAGTGATATTGCATTGTACGTAAGTACCACAATTTCTTTATCCATTTTTCGCTTTCTGCGATATTGAACCTGTACCGTAAACGAGGTTCTTGTAAACAGAGCCATCCCAAACTTTGGGGAGGCTGTGTCTTTTTGATTATTATTTCCCTAAGCTATACGACCATAAGTGGAAATGCCCTAGGCTCTGTTGCTTGGTTTTTTGGATGTTTCAGGAAACACCATACACTTCTCCAGAGTGGCTGTTGGCAATTTACATCCCGCCCATCAGCATAACAAGGCTCCCTGTTCTCCATGGCCTGTCCTGCCTTTCTGGATTTTACACTTTTTTCAGATGGCCCTTTTGACCGGGGGGCAGTGAGACTTCATTGTAGTGCAGATTTCCTTTGCAAGCTTGCTTGGTTGGCCAAAAAGGGCGTATGCGTTTTTTCCTGAATATATTCAGGAAAAAACGCATACACCCTTTTTGGCCAAGTGCATCATTGTGGACGTTCTGCCTCTTTTCCTATGCTTTACATGTAATTCCAGTGTACCTCCTGAAATCGGTTTCCTGCAATTCTGCCCCGCTTTCAAGTACTATTGGCCGCCTTACTTCAATATATTTTTGAAAGATAGCTGTCATTTATAACTCTGCAGGTTTGTGAATTACAGTGCCCCTGAGCTCCTTTCTTCAACTCGCTTTCTTGTGAGCTGGCCGCAACACCGCAGGATTGCTTCAGGCCCTAGTTTGGTTCCGGCACGGCATGCTGAGCCTTTGGTTAATTCCTCTTCCTGTTGGGAAATGAGAGTTAAATTTGCCCGTCCAGACACCTCCACCTAGTCTCTCATTGGTTCTCCCTATTCCTGTTCATTTTCCACAGAAATTGCAAACTGGGCCAAACAGGAGGTTAAAGGCACTGATCTCCAAGTGGGGAGAGTGTTAGTAAAGCGTCTGGAATGTTGCACCCGAGTACCAGGGGACGAAAACTGAGACACATTTGAACACGTTTCCCGATCACACGGTGGATCATACTCTGGGTTCCACATGAATGTTTTAGCTGAAGGAAGAATCCCTTAAACATGGAGAGTTGAGACCCATGGAATGGGTACCATGCAATATGACTTCAAAGGGTCTGCATTTGCTCACCGAACCTCACCAATCCTATCACTGCTGCGTTTATGCCGCTGTACACACGCTTGATTCTCTTTCGGAGACATATAAATCCATAGGTTTTAAGATTCTTACTAGTCAGGTATATTGTTAGGCATTTAATATGGGGTGTTGAGTCCACTTCGTTGAGCAAGGAGTAGCTCTTGTCTATTACATATTTGGCTTATGGAACGGTATCTGTGCTAATTTCAATCTCTGGTTTTATGCAGCACCCCAACTCACCTTTCCCCTTAAGCAATCATAAGTTGGTTTTCTACATTTGACACCCTGTTCTGTTTTGTAATTCAGTTCATGTGTAGCCAAGTTTACATTCCGTGTAGTAGTGATATCTTATGATGTTTCTTTTTCTGTGTGACTTATTTCACTTAGAATCATCGTACCTGAATCCACTCATTATGCTGCTACGGGCCTGATGACATAGATTTCATTGCTGAGTGATATTGCATTGTACGTAAGTACCACAACTTCTTTATCCATTTTTCGCTTTCTGTGATATTGAACTTGTACCGTAAACGAGGTTCTTGTAAACAGAGCCGTCCCAAACTTTGGGGTGGCTGTGTCTTTTTGATTTCAATTTTCCTAAGCTATAGGACCATAAGTGGAAGTGCCCTAGGCTCTGTTGCTTTGTTTTTTGGATGTTTCAGGAAACACCATACACTTCTCCAGAGTGGCTGCTGGCAATTTACATCCCGCCCATCAGCATAACAAGGCTCCCAGTCCTCCATGGCCTGTCCTGCCTTTCTGGATTTTACACTTTTTTCAGATGGCCCTTTTGACCGGGGGGCAGTGAGACTTCATTGTAGTGCAGATTTCCTTTGCAAGCTTGCTTGGTTGGCCAAAAAGGGCGTATGCGTTTTTTCCTGAATATATTCAAGAAAAAACGCATACGCCCTTTTTGGCCAAGTGCATCATTGTCGATGTTCTGTCTCTTTTCCTATGCTTTAAATGCAAATCCAGTCTACCTCCTGAAATCGGTTTCCTGAAATTCTGCCCTGCTTTCAAGTCCTCTTCGCAGCCTTACTTCAATATATTTTTGGACGTTATCTGTCATTTATAACTCTCCAGGTTTGTGAATTACAGGGCCCCTGAGCTCCTTTCTTCAACTCGCTTTCTTGTGAGCTGGCCGCAAACCCGCAAGACTGCTTCAGGCCCTAATCTGCTTCTGGCAGGGCACGCTGAGCCTTTGGTTAATTTCTCTTCCTGGTGGGAAATGAGTGTTAAATATGCCCGTCCAGACACCTACCTCACTCTCAACCCCTTGGTGATGTGGGTCCTCTGGTTTGTGGCCACCTTTTCTGGTTTCCTCACCTTTCGATGATGTGGCCCCACTAGTGTGAGGACACTCCTGCCTGGTTCTCATCCACGTGGTTATGTGGACCCCCTGGTGAGAGTCTGTTCCTGGCTTTGTTCCTCACCCACCTGTGAGGGAGACCCTCTGCTGATAGGTCACTCCTGCATGGCTGGCACACATTGCCTTGGTGAAGTCAGCCGTGTGGTGGCAGTTGGAGCGTGCTGGGAATCTCCTCCCCCCGGTGATGAGGGCCCTCTTGCGTCAGGCCCTAACTGCTGGGCTCACCAACTTTTCTTAGGGAGCCCAGTGATGCTTTGGCACTCCTCTTAGGATCCCATCTCCATGGAGATGTGGGCCTTCTGCTCTGAGGTCCCAACGGCTGGGTTGTTCACATTTTCATGATGTGGGCTCTCTGGTGTTCACAGAGGCCTGGATCCCATAGCCTCTGTGCTCTTGGCCGCCTGCTGGGAGGTTCCAACTGCTGGATTCCTCACTTTTTTAATTTTTTGGGCCCTCTGTTGTGAGGATCCTCCTGCCTGCCTCACTCCCAGCCCCTTCGTGATGTGTGTCGTCTGGTTTGAGGCCACATGTGCTGGGTTCCTCACCTTTCGATGATGTGGGACCAATGGTCTTAGGAGACTCCTGCCTGGTTCACATCCCCTTGGTGATGTGGGCCCTCTGTTGAGAGTCTGATCCTGGCTGGGTTCCTCACCCATCTGTGAGGTGGGCCGTCTGCTGTGAGGTCACTCCTGCCTGGCTTGCTCACCTCGCCTTGTGGACATGAGCCCTCTGGTGGCACTTGGAGCCTGCTGGGAGCCTCCTCTCCTCGGTGATGAGGGCCCTCTGGCGTCAGGCCCTAACTGCTGGGCTCCCCACATTTTGTGATGTGCGCCCAGTGGTGCGAGGACACTCCAGCCAGGTTCACATCCCCATTGGGATGTGGGCCTTCTGCTCTGAGGTCCCAAAGCCTGGGTTGCTCACAGTTTCATGATGTGGGCTCTCTGGTATTAGTTCACTCCTGCCTGCATCCCATAGCTTCTGTGCTCTGGGCCGCCTGCTGGGAGGTTCCAACTGCTGGATTCCTCACCTTTCTTATTCTTTGGGCCCTCTGTTTTTAGGCTACTCCTGCCTGCCTCACTCCCATTCCCTTTGTGATATGTGTCCTCTGATTTGAGGCCACATGTGCTGGGTTCCGCACCTTTCGATGATGTGACCCCACTGGAGGGAAGACAGTCCTGACTGGTTCCCATCCCCTTGCTGATGTGGGCCCTCAGGTGAGAGTCTGATCCTGGCTGGGTTCCTCACCCTTCTGTGAGGTGGGCCCTCTGCTGTGAGGTCAGTCATGCCTGTCTGGCACACGTCACCTTGGCGACGTGGGCCCTCTGGTGGCAGTTGGAGTGTGCTGGGATCCTCCTCCCCTCGGTGATGAGGGCCCTCTTGCCTTAGGCCATAACTGCTGGGCTCCCCACATTTTCTGATGTGCGCCAAGTGAGTGAGGACACTCTTGCCAGGTTCCCATCCCCATGGCGATATGGGCCTTCTGCTCTGAGGTCAAAACGGCTGGCTTGCTCACAGTACCAAGATGTGGGCCCTCTGCTGTGAGTTCACTCCGGCAAGGATCCCTTATCATCGGTGCTCTGAGCCGCCTGCTGGGAGGTTCCAACTGCTGGATTCCTCAACTTTTTTATTCTATGTGCCCTCTGTTGTGAGGCTCCTCCTGCCTGCCTCACTGCCAGCCCCTTGGTGATGACTGTCCTATGGCTTGAGGCCACATGTGTTGCGTTCCTCACCTTTCAATGATGTGACCCCACTCGTGTGAGGACACTCCTGCCTGGTTCCCATCCCCTTGGTGAGGTGGGCCCTCTGGCGAGAGTCTAATCCTGGCTGGGTTCCTCAACGTTCTGTGAGGTAGGCCCTCTGCTGTGAGGTCACTCCTGCCTGGCTGGCACACGTCACCTTGGAGACGTGAGCCCTCTGGTGGCAGTTGGAGCATGCAGGGCGCCTCCTCCTCTCGGTGATGACGGCCCTCTGGCATCAGGCCCTAAATGGTGGGCTCCCCACATTTTCTGATGTGTGCCCAGTGGTGCGAGGACACTCCAGCCAGGTTCCCATTCCCATGGGGATGTGGTCCTTCTGCGCTGAGGTCTCAACTCCTGGGTTGCTCACAGTTTTGTGATGTGGGCCCTCTGCTGTGAGTTCACTGTGGCCTGGATCCCATAGCCTCGGTGTTCTGGGCCGCCTGCTGGAAGGTCTAAATGCTGGAATCCTCACGTTTTTTATATTATGTGCCCTGTGTTGTGAGGCTACTCCTGCCTGCCTCACTCCAAGGCCCTTGGTGATGTGGGTCCTCTGGTTTGAGGACACATGTGCTGGGTTCCTCACCTTAAGATGATGAGGCCCCACTGGTGTGAGGATAATCCTGACTGGGTCCCATCCCCTTTGTGATGTGGGCCCTCTGGTGAGAGTCTGATCCTGGCTGGGTTCCTCACCCATCTGTGAGGTGGGCCCTCTACTATCAGGTAACTCTTGCCTGGGTTTCTCACCTCGCCTTGTTGACATGAGCCCTCTGGTGGCAATTGGACCCTGCTGGGAGCCTCCTCAGCTCTGTGATGAGGGCCCTCTGACGTCAGGCCCTAACTGCTGGGCTCCCCAACTTTTCTTAGTGAGCCCAGTGTTGCTCAAGCACTCCTCTTAGGTTCCCATCCCCATGGGGATGTGGGCCTTCTGCTCTGAGGTTCCAACGGCTGGGTTGATCACAATTTCATGATGTGGGCTCTCTGGTGTTAGTTCACTGTGGCCTGGATCCCATAGCCTCTGTGGTCTTGGCTGCCTGCTGGGAGGTTCCAAATGCTCGATTCCTCAACTTTTGTATTCTATGGGTCCTGTGTTGTGATGTTCCTCCTGCCTGCCTCACTCGCAACCCCTTCGTGATGTGGGTCTTCTGGTTTGAGGCCACATGTGCTGGGTTAGGCAACTTTCAATGATGTGGCCCCACTGGTGTGAGGACACTCCTGTCTGGTTCCCATCCCCTTGGTGATGTGGGCCTTCTGGTGACAGTCTTATCCTGGCTGGGTTCCTCACTCTTCTGTGAGGTAGGCCCTCTGCTGTGAGGTCAATCCTGCCTGACTTGCACACATCACCTTGGCGACGTGGGCCCTCTGTTGGCACATGGAACCTGCTGGGAGCCTCCTGCCCTCGGTGATGACGGCCCTCTAGCATCAGGCTCTAACTGCTGGGCTCCCCACGTTTTCTGATGTGAGCCCAGTGATGCCAGGACACTCCTGTCAGGTTCCCATCCCCATGGGGATGTGGGCTTTCTGCTCTGAGGTCCCAATGCCTGGGTTGCTCACAGTTTCATGATGTGGGCTCTCTGGTGTTAGTTAACTCCTGCCTGCATCCCATAGCTTCTGTGCTCTCGGCCGCCTGCTGGGAGGTTCCAAATGCTGGATTCCTCACTTTTTTTATTCTTTGGGCCCTCTGTTTTTAGGCTACTCCTACCTGCCTCACTCCCATCCCCTTTGTGATGTATGTCCTCTGATATGAGGCCACATGTGCTGGGTTCCTCACCTTTCGATGATGTGGCCCCACTGGTGGGAGGACAGTCCTGACTGGTTCCCATCCCCTTGGTGTTGTGGGCCCTCTGGTGAGAGTCTCATCCTGCCTCGGTTCCTCACCCTTCTGTGAGATAGGCCCTCTGCTGTGAGGTCACTACTGCCTGGCTGGCGCATGCCACCTTGTAGACGTGGTCCCTCTGTTGGCAGTTGGAACCTGCTGGGAGTCTCCTCCCCTCAGTTATGAGGGCCCCCTGGCATCAGGCCCTAACTGCTGGGCTCCTAACATTTTCTGATATGTGCTAAGTGGTGCAAAGCCACTCCTGCCAGGTTCCCATCCCAGTGGGGATGTGGGCCTTCTGTTCTGAGGTCCCAACAGCTGGGCTGCTCACAGGTTCATGATGTGGGCCCTCTGCTGTGAGTTCACTGCGGCCTGGATCCCATAGCCTCGGTGCTCTGGGCCACTTGCTGGGAGGTTCCAACTGCTGGATTCCTCAACTTTTATATTCTATGGACCCTGTGTTGTGAGGCCAGTCCTGCCAGCCTCATTCCGAACCCCTTGGTGATGTGGTTCCTCTGGTTTGAGGACACATGTGCTGGGATCCTCACCTTTCGATGATGTTGTCCCACTGGTGTGGGGACACTCCTGCCTGGTTCCCATCCCCTTGGTGATGTGGGCCCTCTGGTGAGAGTCTGATCCTGGCTGTGTTCCTCACCCTTCTGTGAGGTGGGCCCTCTGCTGTGAGGTCATTCGTGCCTGGTTGGCACACATCGCCTTGGCGACGTCAGCCCTCTGGTGGCAGTTGGAGCCTGCTGGGAGCCTCCTTCCCTTGGTGATGAGGGTCCTCTGGCGTCAGGCCCTAACTGCTGGTCGCCCAAAATTTTCTGATACGTTCTCAGTGGTGCGAGGACACTCCTACCAGAATTCCATCCCCATGGGGATGTGGGCCTCCTGCTCTGAGGTCCCAATGGCTGGGTTGCTCAGTTTCATGACATGGGCCCTGTTCTGTGAGTTCACTGTGGCCTGGATCCCATAGCCTCGGTGCTCTGGGCCGCCTGCTGGGAGGTTCCAACTGCTGGATTCCTCACTTTTTTATTCTATGTGCCCAGTGTTGTGAGGCTACTCCTGCCTGCCTCACTCCGAGGTCCTTGGTGATGTGGGTCCTCTGGTTTGAGGACACATGTGCTGAGTACCTCAGCTTTCGATGATGTGGCCCCACTGATGTGAAGACACTCCTGCCTGGTTCCCATCCCCTTGGTGATGTGGGCCCTCTGGTGAGAGTCTGATGTTGGCTGGGTTTCTCACCCTTCTGTGAGGTGGGACCTCTGCTGTGAGGTAACTCCTGCCTGGCATGCTCACGTTGCCTTGGCAATGTGAGACCTCAGGTGGCACTTGGAGCCTGCTGGGAATCTCCTCCCCTCAGTTATGAGAGCTCTGGATAAAACACATATGCCCTTTTTTGCCAAGTGCATTATTTTCCAAGTTCTGTCTCTTTTCCTATGCTTTAAGAGCTACTCCCGTGTACGTTCTGAAATCAGTTTCCAGCAATTCTGCCCCGCATTCAAGTCCTCTTCGCAGCCTTACTTCAGTATAATTTTGGATGATAGCTGTCATTTATAACTCCGCAGGTTTCTGAATTACAGTGTCCCTGAGCTCCTTTCTTCAACTCGCTTTCTTGTGAGCTGGCCGCAACACCGCAGGATCTCCTCAGGCCCTAATCTAGTTCCAGCATGGCACACGGAGCCTTTGGTTCATTTATCTTCCTGGTGGGAAATGAGAGTTAAATTTGCCCGTCCAGACACCTACAGATAGTCTCCCATTGCTTCTCCTTATTCCTGTTCATCTTCCGAAGAAATTGCAAACTGGGCCAAACAGGAGGTTAAAGGCACTGACTCTCCAAGTGGGGAGAGTGTTAGTAAAGCGTCTGGAATGTTGCACCCGAGTACCAGGGGACGAAAACTGAGACACATTTGAACACGTTTCCCGATCACACGGTGGATCATACTCTGGGTTCCACATGCATGTTTTAGCTGAAGGAAGAATCCCTTAAACCTGGAGAGTTGAGACCCATGGAATGGGTACCATGCAATATGACTTCAAAGAGTCTACATTTGCTAACCGAACCTCACCAATCCTATCACTGCTGCGTTTATGACACTGTACACACGCTTGATTCTCTTTCGGAGACATATAAATCCATAGGTTTTAAGATTCTTACTAGTCAGGTATATTCTTAGGCGTTTAATATGGGGTGTTGAGTCCACTTCGTTGAGCAAGGAGTAGCTCTTGTCTATTACATATTTGGCTTATGGAACAGTATCTGTGCTAATTTCAATCTCTGATTTTATGCCGCACCCCAACTCACCTTTCCCCTTAAGCAAGCATAAGTTGGTTTTCTACATTTGACACCCTGTTCTGTTTTGTAATTCAGTTCCTGTGTAGCCAAGTTTACATTCCGTGTAGTAGTGATATCTTATGATGTTTCTTTTTCTGTGTGACTTATTTCTCTTAGAATCATCATACCTGAATCCACTCATTATGCTGTCACGGGCCTGATGACATAGATTTCTTTGCTGAGTGATATTGCATTGTACGTAAGTACCACAATTTCTTTATCCATTTTTCGCTTTCTGCGATATTGAACCTGTACCGTAAACGAGGTTCTTGTAAACAGAGCCATCCCAAACTTTGGGGAGGCTGTGTCTTTTTGATTATTATTTCCCTAAGCTATACGACCATAAGTGGAAATGCCCTAGGCTCTGTTGCTTGGTTTTTTGGATGTTTCAGGAAACACCATACACTTCTCCAGAGTGGCTGTTGGCAATTTACATCCCACCCATCAGCATAACAAGGCTCCCAGGTCTCCATGGCCTGTCCTGCCTTTCTGGATTTTACACTTTTTTCAGATGGCCCTTTTGACCAGGGGGCAGTGAGACTTCATTGTAGTGCAGATTTCCTTTGCAAGCTTGCTTGGTTGGCCAAAAAGGGCGTATGCGTTTTTTCCTGAATATATTCAGGAAAAAACGCATACGCCCTTTTTGGCCAAGTGCATCATTGTGGACATTCTGCCTCTTTTCCTATGCTTTACATGCAATTCCAGTCTACCTCCTGAAATCGGTTTCCTGCAATTCTGCCCCGCTTTCAACTCCTCTTGGCAGCCTTACTTTAATATATTTTTGGAAGATGGCTGTCATTTATAACTCTGCAGGTTTGTGAATTACAGTGCCCCTGAGCTCCTTTCTTCAACTCGCTTTCTTGTGAGCTGGCCGCAACACCGCAGGATTGCTTCGGACACTAGTGTGGTTCCGGCATGGCACGCTGAGCCTTTGGTTAATTCCTCTTCCTGGTGGGAAATGAGAGTTAAATTTGCCCGTCCGGACACCTCCACCTAGTCTCTCATTGGTTCTCCCTATTCCTGTTCATTTTCCACAGAAATTGCAAACTGGGCCAAACAGGAGGTTAAAGTCACTGACACTCCAAGTGGGGAGAGTGTTAGTAAAGCATCTGGAATGTTGCACCCGAGTACCAGGGGACGAAAACTGAGACACATTTGAACACGTTTTCCGATCACACGGTGGATCATACTCTGGGTTCCACATGCATGTTTTAGCTGAAGGAAGAATCCCTTAAACCTGGAGAGTTGAGACCCATGGAATGGGTACCATGCAATATGACTTCAAAGGGTCTGCATTTGCTCACCGAACCTCACCAATCCTATCACTGCTGCGCTTATGCCGCTGTACACACGCTTGATTCTCTTTCGGAGACATATAAATCCATAGGTTTTAAGATTCTTACTAGTCAGGTATATTCTTAGGCGTTTAATATGGGGTGTTGAGTCCACTTCGTTGAGCAAGGAGTAGCTCTTGTCTATTACATATTTGGCTTATGGAACGGTATCTGTGCTAATTTCAATCTCTGGTTTTATGAAGCACCCCAACTCACCTTTCCCCTTAAGCAAGCATAAGTTGGTTTTCTACATTTGAGGCCCTGTTCTGTTTTGTAATTCAGTTCTTGTCTGGCCAAGTTTACATTCCGTGTAGTAGTCATATCTTATGATGTTTCTTTTTCTGTGTGACTTATTTCACTTAGAATCATCGTACCTGAATCCACTCATTATGCTGCTACGGGCCTGATGACATAGATTTCATTGCTGAGTGATATTGCATTGTACGTAAGTACCACAACTTCTTTATCCATTTTTCGCTTTCTGTGATATTGAACTTGTACCGTAAACGAGGTTCTTGTAAACAGAGCCGGCCCAAACTTTGGGGTGGCTGTGTCTTTTTGATTTTAATTTCCCTAAGCTATAGGACCATAAGTGGAAGTGCCCTAGGCTCTGTTGCTTTGTTTTTTGGATGTTTCAGGAAACACCATACACTTCTCCAGAGTGGCTGTTGGCAATTTACATGCCGCCCATCAGCATAACAAGGCTCCCAGTTCTCCATGGCCTGTCCTGCCTTTCTGGATTTTACACTTTTTTCAGATAGCCCTTTTGACCAGGGGGCAGTGAGACTTCATTGTAGTGCAGATTTCCTTTGGAAGCTTGCTTGGTTGGCCAAAAAGGGCGTATGCGTTTTTTCCTGAATATATTCAGGAAAAAACGCATACGCCCTTTTTGGCCAAGTGCATCATTGTCGATGTTCTGTCTCTTTTCCTATGCTTTAAATGCAAATCCAGTCTACCTCCTGAAATCGGTTTCCTGAAATTCTGCCCTGCTTTCAAGTCCTCTTCGCAGCCTTACTTCAATATATTTTTGGACGTTATCTGTCATTTATAACTCTCCAGGTTTGTGAATTACAGGGCCCCTGAGCTCCTTTCTTCAACTCGCTTTCTTGTGAGCTGGCCGCAAACCCGCAAGACTGCTTCAGGCCCTAATCTGCTTCTGGCAGGGCACGCTGAGCCTTTGGTTAATTTCTCTTCCTGGTGGGAAATGAGTGTTAAATATGCCCGTCCAGACACCTACCTCACTCTCAACCCCTTGGTGATGTGGGTCCTCTGGTTTGTGGCCACCTTTTCTGGGTTCCTCACCTTTCGATGATGTGGCCCCACTAGTGTGAGGACACTCCTGCCTGGTTCTCATCCACGTGGTTATGTGGACCCCCTGGTGAGAGTCTGTTCCTGGCTTTGTTCCTCACCCACCTGTGAGGGAGACCCTCTGCTGATAGGTCACTCCTGCATGGCTGGCACACATTGCCTTGGTGAAGTCAGCCGTGTGGTGGCAGTTGGAGCGTGCTGGGAATCTCCTCCCCCCGGTGATGAGGGCCCTCTTGCGTCAGGCCCTAACTGCTGGGCTCACCAACTTTTCTTAGGGAGCCCAGTGATGCTTTGGCACTCCTCTTAGGATCCCATCTCCATGGAGATGTGGGCCTTCTGCTCTGAGGTCCCAACGGCTGGGTTGTTCACATTTTCATGATGTGGGCTCTCTGGTGTTCACAGAGGCCTGGATCCCATAGCCTCTGTGCTCTTGGCCGCCTGCTGGGAGGTTCCAACTGCTGGATTCCTCACTTTTTTAATTTTTTGGGCCCTCTGTTGTGAGGATCCTCCTGCCTGCCTCACTCCCAGCCCCTTCGTGATGTGTGTCGTCTGGTTTGAGGCCACATGTGCTGGGTTCCTCACCTTTCGATGATGTGGGACCAATGGTCTTAGGAGACTCCTGCCTGGTTCACATCCCCTTGGTGATGTGGGCCCTCTGTTGAGAGTCTGATCCTGGCTGGGTTCCTCACCCATCTGTGAGGTGGGCCGTCTGCTGTGAGGTCACTCCTGCCTGGCTTGCTCACCTCGCCTTGTGGACATGAGCCCTCTGGTGGCACTTGGAGCCTGCTGGGAGCCTCCTCTCCTGGGTGATGAGGGCCCTCTGGCGTCAGGCCCTAACTGCTGGGCTCCCCACATTTTGTGATGTGCGCCCAGTGGTGCGAGGACACTCCAGCCAGGTTCACATCCCCATTGGGATGTGGGCCTTCTGCTCTGAGGTCCCAAAGCCTGGGTTGCTCACAGTTTCATGATGTGGGCTCTCTGGTATTAGTTCACTCCTGCCTGCATCCCATAGCTTCTGTGCTCTGGGCCGCCTGCTGGGAGGTTCCAACTGCTGGATTCCTCACCTTTCTTATTCTTTGGGCCCTCTGTTTTTAGGCTACTCCTGCCTGCCTCACTCCCATTCCCTTTGTGATATGTGTCCTCTGATTTGAGGCCACATGTGCTGGGTTCCGCACCTTTCGATGATGTGACCCCACTGGAGGGAAGACAGTCCTGACTGGTTCCCATCCCCTTGCTGATGTGGGCCCTCAGGTGAGAGTCTGATCCTGGCTGGGTTCCTCACCCTTCTGTGAGGTGGGCCCTCTGCTGTGAGGTCAGTCATGCCTGTCTGGCACACGTCACCTTGGCGACGTGGGCCCTCTGGTGGCAGTTGGAGTGTGCTGGGATCCTCCTCCCCTCGGTGATGAGGGCCCTCTTGCCTTAGGCCATAACTGCTGGGCTCCCCACATTTTCTGATGTGCGCCAAGTGAGTGAGGACACTCTTGCCAGGTTCCCATCCCCATGGCGATATGGGCCTTCTGCTCTGAGGTCAAAACGGCTGGCTTGCTCACAGTACCAAGATGTGGGCCCTCTGCTGTGAGTTCACTCCGGCAAGGATCCCTTATCATCGGTGCTCTGAGCCGCCTGCTGGGAGGTTCCAACTGCTGGATTCCTCAACTTTTTTATTCTATGTGCCCTCTGTTGTGAGGCTCCTCCTGCCTGCCTCACTGCCAGCCCCTTGGTGATGACTGTCCTATGGCTTGAGGCCACATGTGCTGCGTTCCTCCTTTCGATGATGTGACCCCACTCGTGTGAGGACACTCCTGCCTGGTTCCCATCCCCTTGGTGAGGTGGGCCCTCTGGCGAGAGTCTAATCCTGGCTGGGTTCCTCAACGTTCTGTGAGGTAGGCCCTCTGCTGTGAGGTCACTCCTGCCTGGCTGGCACACGTCACCTTGGAGACGTGAGCCCTCTGGTGGCAGTTGGAGCGTGCAGGGCGCCTCCTCCTCTCGGTGATGACGGCCCTCTGGCGTCAGGCCCTAAATGGTGGGCTCCCCACATTTTCTGATGTGCGCCCAGTGGTGCGAGGACACTCCAGCCAGGTTCCCATTCCCATGGGGATGTGGTCCTTCTGCGCTGAGGTCTCAACTCCTGGGTTGCTCACAGTTTTGTGATGTGGGCCCTCTGCTGTGAGTTCACTGTGGCCTGGATCCCATAGCCTCGGTGTTCTGGGCCGCCTGCTGGAAGGTCTAAATGCTGGAATCCTCACGTTTTTTATATTATGTGCCCTGTGTTGTGAGGCTACTCCTGCCTGCCTCACTCCAAGGCCCTTGGTGATGTGGGTCCTCTGGTTTGAGGACACATGTGCTGGGTTCCTCACCTTAAGATGATGAGGCCCCACTGGTGTGAGGATAATCCTGACTGGGTCCCATCCCCTTTGTGATGTGGGCCCTCTGGTGAGAGTCTGATCCTGGCTGGGTTCCTCACCCATCTGTGAGGTGGGCCCTCTACTATCAGGTAACTCTTGCCTGGGTTGCTCACCTCGCCTTGTTGACATGAGCCCTCTGGTGGCAATTGGACCCTGCTGGGAGCCTCCTCAGCTCTGTGATGAGGGCCCTCTGACGTCAGGCCCTAACTGCTGGGCTCCCCAACTTTTCTTAGTGAGCCCAGTGTTGCTCAAGCACTCCTCTTAGGTTCCCATCCCCATGGGGATGTGGGCCTTCTGCTCTGAGGTTCCAACGGCTGGGTTGATCACAATTTCATGATGTGGGCTCTCTGGTGTTAGTTCACTGTGGCCTGGATCCCATAGCCTCTGTGGTCTTGGCTGCCTGCTGGGAGGTTCCAAATGCTCGATTCCTCAACTTTTGTATTCTATGGGTCCTGTGTTGTGATGCTCCTCCTGCCTGCCTCACTCGCAACCCCTTCGTGATGTGGGTCTTCTGGTTTGAGGCCACATGTGCTGGGTTAGGCAACTTTCAATGATGTGGCCCCACTGGTGTGAGGACACTCCTGTCTGGTTCCCATCCCCTTGGTGATGTGGGCCTTCTGGTGACAGTCTTATCCTGGCTGGGTTCCTCACTCTTCTGTGAGGTAGGCCCTCTGCTGTGAGGTCAATCCTGCCTGACTTGCACACATCACCTTGGCGACGTGGGCCCTCTGTTGGCACATGGAACCTGCTGGGAGCCTCCTGCCCTCGGTGATGACGGCCCTCTAGCATCAGGCTCTAACTGCTGGGCTCCCCACGTTTTCTGATGTGAGCCCAGTGATGCCAGGACACTCCTGTCAGGTTCCCATCCCCATGGGGATGTGGGCTTTCTGCTCTGAGGTCCCAATGCCTGGGTTGCTCACAGTTTCATGATGTGGGCTCTCTGGTGTTAGTTAACTCCTGCCTGCATCCCATAGCTTCTGTGCTCTCGGCCGCCTGCTGGGAGGTTCCAAATGCTGGATTCCTCACTTTTTTTATTCTTTGGGCCCTCTGTTTTTAGGCTACTCCTACCTGCCTCACTCCCATCCCCTTTGTGATGTATGTCCTCTGATATGAGGCCACATGTGCTGGGTTCCTCACCTTTCGATGATGTGGCCCCACTGGTGGGAGGACAGTCCTGACTGGTTCCCATCCCCTTGGTGTTGTGGGCCCTCTGGTGAGAGTCTCATCCTGCCTCGGTTCCTCACCCTTCTGTGAGATAGGCCCTCTGCTGTGAGGTCACTACTGCCTGGCTGGCGCATGCCACCTTGTAGACGTGGTCCCTCTGTTGGCAGTTGGAACCTGCTGGGAGTCTCCTCCCCTCAGTTATGAGGGCCCCCTGGCATCAGGCCCTAACTGCTGGGCTCCTAACATTTTCTGATATGTGCTAAGTGGTGCAAAGCCACTCCTGCCAGGTTCCCATCCCAATGGGGATGTGGGCCTTCTGTTCTGAGGTCCCAACAGCTGGGCTGCTCACAGGTTCATGATGTGGGCCCTCTGCTGTGAGTTCACTGCGGCCTGGATCCCATAGCCTCGGTGCTCTGGGCCACTTGCTGGGAGGTTCCAACTGCTGGATTCCTCAACTTTTATATTCTATGGACCCTGTGTTGTGAGGCCAGTCCTGCCAGCCTCATTCCGAACCCCTTGGTGATGTGGTTCCTCTGGTTTGAGGACACATGTGCTGGGATCCTCACCTTTCGATGATGTTGTCCCACTGGTGTGGGGACACTCCTGCCTGGTTCCCATCCCCTTGGTGATGTGGGCCCTCTGGTGAGAGTCTGATCCTGGCTGTGTTCCTCACCCTTCTGTGAGGTGGGCCCTCTGCTGTGAGGTCATTCGTGCCTGGTTGGCACACATCGCCTTGGCGACGTCAGCCCTCTGGTGGCAGTTGGAGCCTGCTGGGAGCCTCCTTCCCTTGGTGATGAGGGTCCTCTGGCGTCAGGCCCTAACTGCTGGTCGCCCAAAATTTTCTGTTACGTTCTCAGTGGTGCGAGGACACTCCTACCAGAATTCCATCCCCATGGGGATGTGGGCCTCCTGCTCTGAGGTCCCAATGGCTGGGTTGCTCAGTTTCATGACATGGGCCCTGTTCTGTGAGTTCACTGTGGCCTGGATCCCATAGCCTCAGTGCTCTGGGCCGCCTGCTGGGAGGTTCCAACTGCTGGATTCCTCACTTTTTTATTCTATGTGCCCAGTGTTGTGAGGCTACTCCTGCCTGCCTCACTCCGAGGTCCTTGGTGATGTGGGTCCTCTGGTTTGAGGACACATGTGCTGAGTACCTCAGCTTTCGATGATGTGGCCCCACTGATGTGAAGACACTCCTGCCTGGTTCCCATCCCCTTGGTGATGTGGGCCCTCTGGTGAGAGTCTGATGTTGGCTGGGTTTCTCACCCTTCTGTGAGGTGGGACCTCTGCTGTGAGGTAACTCCTGCCTGGCATGCTCACGTTGCCTTGGCAATGTGAGCCCTCAGGTGGCACTTGGAGCCTGCTGGGAATCTCCTCCCCTCAGTTATGAGAGCTCTGGATAAAACACATATGCCCTTTTTTGCCAAGTGCATTATTTTCCAAGTTCTGTCTCTTTTCCTATGCTTTAAGAGCTACTCCCGTGTACGTTCTGAAATCAGTTTCCAGCAATTCTGCCCCGCATTCAAGTCCTCTTCGCAGCCTTACTTCAGTATAATTTTGGATGATAGCTGTCATTTATAACTCCGCAGGTTTCTGAATTACAGTGTCCCTGAGCTCCTTTCTTCAACTCGCTTTCTTGTGAGCTGGCCGCAACACCGCAGGATCTCCTCAGGCCTTAATCTAGTTCCAGCATGGCACACGGAGCCTTTGGTTCATTTATCTTCCTGGTGGGAAATGAGAGTTAAATTTGCCCGTCCAGACACCTACAGATAGTCTCCCATTGCTTCTCCTTATTCCTGTTCATCTTCCGAAGAAATTGCAAACTGGGCCAAACAGGAGGTTAAAGGCACTGACTCTCCAAGTGGGGAGAGTGTTAGTAAAGCGTCTGGAATGTTGCACCCGAGTACCAGGGGACGAAAACTGAGACACATTTGAACACGTTTCCCGATCACACGGTGGATCATACTCTGGGTTCCACATGCATGTTTTAGCTGAAGGAAGAATCCCTTAAACCTGGAGAGTTGAGACCCATGGAATGGGTACCATGCAATATGACTTCAAAGAGTCTACATTTGCTAACCGAACCTCACCAATCCTATCACTGCTGCGTTTATGACACTGTACACACGCTTGATTCTCTTTCGGAGACATATAAATCCATAGGTTTTAAGATTCTTACTAGTCAGGTATATTCTTAGGCGTTTAATATGGGGTGTTGAGTCCACTTCGTTGAGCAAGGAGTAGCTCTTGTCTATTACATATTTGGCTTATGGAACAGTATCTGTGCTAATTTCAATCTCTGATTTTATGCCGCACCCCAACTCACCTTTCCCCGTAAGCAAGCATAAGTTGGTTTTCTACATTTGACACCCTGTTCTGTTTTGTAATTCAGTTCCTGTGTAGCCAAGTTTACATTCCGTGTAGTAGTGATATCTTATGATGTTTCTTTTTCTGTGTGACTTATTTCTCTTAGAATCATCATACCTGAATCCACTCATTATGCTGTCACGGGCCTGATGACATAGATTTCTTTGCTGAGTGATATTGCATTGTACGTAAGTACCACAATTTCTTTATCCATTTTTCGCTTTCTGCGATATTGAACCTGTACCGTAAACGAGGTTCTTGTAAACAGAGCCATCCCAAACTTTGGGGAGGCTGTGTCTTTTTGATTATTATTTCCCTAAGCTATACGACCATAAGTGGAAATGCCCTAGGCTCTGTTGCTTGGTTTTTTGGATGTTTCAGGAAACACCATACACTTCTCCAGAGTGGCTGTTGGCAATTTACATCCCGCCCATCAGCATAACAAGGCTTCCAGTTCTCCATGGCCTGTCCTGCCTTTCTGGATTTTACACTTTTTTCAGATAGCCCTTTTGACCGGGGGGCAGTGAGACTTCATTGTAGTGCAGATTTCCTTTGCAAGCTTGCTTGGTTGGCCAAAAAGGGCGTATGCGTTTTTTCCTGAATATATTCAGGAAAAAACGCATACGCCCTTTTTGGCCAAGTGCATCATTGTGGACGTTCTGCCTCTTTTCCTATGCTTTACATGCAATTCCAGTCTACCTCCTGAAATCGGTTCCCTGCAATTCTGCCCCGCATTCAACTCCACTTGGCAGCCTTACTGCAATATATTTTTGGAAGATAACTGTCATTTATAACTCTGCATGTTTGTGAATTACAGTGCCCCTGAGCTCCTTTCTTCAACTCGCTTTCTTGTGAGCTGGCCGCAACACCGCAGGATTGCTTCAGGCCCTAGTTTGGTTCCGGCACGGCATGCTGAGCCTTTGGTTAATTCCTCTTCCTGGTGGGAAATGAGAGTTAAATTTGCCCGTCCAGACACCTCCACCTAGTCTCTCATTGGTTCTCCCTATTCCTGTTCATTTTCCACAGAAATTGCAAACTGGGCCAAACAGGAGGTTAAAGGCACTTACTCTCCAAGTGGGGAGAGTGTTAGTAAAGCATCTGGAATGTTGCACCCGAGTACCAGGGGACAAAAACTGAGACACATTTGAACACATTTTCCGATCACACAGTGGATGGTACTCTGGGTTCCACATGCATGTTTTAGCTGAAGGAAGAATCCCTTAAACATGGAGAGTTGAGACCCATGGAATGGGTACCATGCAATATGACTTCAAAGAGTCTGCATTTGCTCACCGAACCTCACCAATCCTATCACTGCTGCGTTTATGCCACTGTACACACGCTTGATTCTCTTTCGGAGACATATAAATCCATAGGTTTTAAGATTCTTACTAGTCAGGTATATTCTTAGGCGTTTAATGTGGGGTGTTGAGTCCACTTCGTTGAGCAAGGAGTAGCTCTTGTCTATTACATATTTGGTTTATGGAACGGTATCTGTGCTAATTTCAATCTCTGGTTTTATGCCGCACCCCAACTCACCTTTCCCCTTAAGCAAGCATAAGTTGGTTTTCTACATTTGACACCCTGTTCTGTTTTGTAATTCAGTTCCTGTGCAGCCAAGTTTACATTCCGTGTAGTAGTGATATCTTATGATGTTTCTTTTTCTGTGTGACTTATTTCACTTAGAATCATCGTACCTGAATCCACTCATTATGCTGCTACGGGCCTGATGACATAGATTTCATTGCTG
This sequence comes from Leucopleurus acutus, assembly GCF_964270905.1. Lineage (NCBI taxonomy): Eukaryota > Metazoa > Chordata > Mammalia > Artiodactyla > Delphinidae > Leucopleurus > Leucopleurus acutus. The sequence continues at coordinate 186,427 of NW_028138993.1, forward strand.
TGTGATATTGCAGTGTACGTAAGTACCACAACTTCTTTATCCATTTTTCGCTTTCTGTGATATTGAACTTGTACCGTAAACAAGGTTCTTGTAAACAGAGCCGGCCGAAACTTTGGGGTGGCTGTGTCTTTTTGATTTTAATTTCCCTAAGCTATAGGACCATAAGTGGAAGTGCCCTAGGCTCTGTTGCTTTGTTTTTTGGATGTTTCAGGAAACACCATACACTTCTCCAGAGTGGCTGCTGGCAATTTACATCCCGCCCATCAGCATAACAAGGCTCCCAGTTCTCCATGGCCTGTCCTGCCTTTCTGGATTTTACACTTTTTTCAGATGGCCCTTTTGACCGGGGGGCAGTGAGGGTTCATTGTAGTGCAGATTTCCTTTGCAAGCTTGCTTGGTTGGCCAAAAAGGGCGTATGCGTTTTTTCCTGAATATATTCAGGAAAAAACGCATACGCCCTTTTTGGCCAAGTGCATCATTGTGGACGTTCTGCCTCTTTTCCTATGCTTTACATGTAATTCCAGTGTACCTCCTGAAATCGGTTTCCTGCAATTCTGCCCCGCTTTCAACTACTATTGGCCGCCTTACTTCAATATATTTTTGAAAGATAGCTGTCATTTATAACTCTGCAGGTTTGTGAATTACAGTGCCCCTGAGCTCCTTTCTTCAACTCGCTTTCTTGTGAGCTGGCCGCAACACCGCAGGATTGCTTCAGGCCCTAGTTTGGTTCCGGCACGGCATGCTGAGCCTTTGGTTAATTCCTCTTCCTGGTGGGAAATGAGAGTTAAATTTGCCCGTCCGGACACCTCCACCTAGTCTCTCATTGGTTCTCCCTATTCCTGTTCATTTTCCACAGAAATTGCAAACTGGGCCAAACAGGAGGTTAAAGGCACTGACTCTCCAAGTGGGGAGAGTGTTAGGAAAGCGTCTGGAATGTTGCACCCGAGTACCATGGGACGAAAACTGAGACACATTTGAACACGTTTCCCAATCACACGGTGGATCATACTCTGGGTTCTACATGAATGTTTTAGCTGAAGGAAGAATCCCTTAAACATGGAGAGTTGAGACCCATGGAATGGGTACCATGCAATATGACTTCAAAGGGTCTGCATTTGCTCACCGAACCTCACCAATCCTATCACTGCTGCGTTTATGCCGCTGTACACACGCTTGATTCTCTTTCGGAGACATATAAATCCATAGGTTTTAAGATTCTTACTAGTCAGGTATATTGTTAGGCATTTAATATGGGGTGTTGAGTCCACTTCGTTGAGCAAGGAGTAGCTCTTGTCTATTACATATTTGGCTTATGGAACGGTATCTGTGCTAATTTCAATCTCTGGTTTTATGCAGCACCCCAACTCACCTTTCCCCTTACGCAAGCATAAGTTGGTTTTCTACATTTGACACCCTGTTCTGTTTTGTAATTCAGTTCATGTGTAGCCAAGTTTACATTCCGTGTAGTAGTGATATCTTATGATGTTTCTTTTTCTGTGTGACTTATTTCACTTAGAATCATCGTACCTGAATCCACTGATTATGCTGCTACGGGCCTGATGACATAGATTTCATTGCTGAGTGATATTGCATTGTACGTAAGTACCACAACTTCTTTATCCATTTTTCGCTTTCTGTGATATTGAACTTGTACCGTAAACGAGGTTCTTGTAAACAGAGCCGGCCGAAACTTTGGGGTGGCTGTGTCTTTTTGATTTTAATTTCCCTAAGCTGTAGGACCATAAGTGGAAGTGCCCTAGGCTCTGTTACTTTGTGTTTTAGATGTTTCAGGAAACACCATACACTTCTTCAGAGTTGCTGTTTGCAATTTACATCCCGCCCATCAGCATAACAAGGCTCCTAGTTCTCCATGGCCTCTCCTGCCTTTCTGGATTTTACACTTTTTTCAGATGGCCCTTTTGACCAGGGGGCAGTGAGTCTTCATTGTAGTGCAGATTTCCTTTGAAAGCTTGCTTGGTTGGCCAAAAAGGGCGTATGCGTTTTTTCCTGTATATATTCAGGAAAAAACGCATACGCCCTTTTTGGCCAAGTGCATCATTGTGGACGTTCTGCCTCTTTTCCTATGCTTTACATACAATTCCAGTCTACCTCCTGAAATCGGTTCCCTGCAATTCTGCCCCGCATTCAACTCCTCTTGGCAGCCTTACTGCAATATATTTTTGGAAGATAGCTGTCATTTATAACTCTGCATGTTTGTGAATTACAGTGCCCCTGAGCTCCTTTCTTCAACTCGCTTTCTTGTGAGCTGGCCGCAACACCGCAGGATTGCTTCAGGCCCTAGTTTGGTTCTGGCACGGCATGCTGAGCCTTTGGTTAATTCCTCTTCCTGGTGGGAAATGAGAGTTAAATTTGCCCGTCCAGACACCTCCACCTAGTCTCTCATTGGTTCTCCCTATTCCTGTTCATTTTCCACAGAAATTGCAAACTGGGCCAAACAGGATGTTAAAGGCACTGACTCTCCAAGTGGGGAGAGTGTTAGTAAAGCGTCTGGAATGTTGCACCCGAGTACCAGGGGACGAAAACTGAGACACATTTGAACACGTTTTCCGATCACACAGTGGATCGTACTCTGGGTTCCACATGCATGTTTTAGCTGAAGGAAGAATCCCTTAAACATGGAGAGTTGAGACCCATGGAATGGGTACCATGCAATATGACTTCAAAGGGTCTGCATTTGCTCACCGAACCTCACCAATCCTATCACTGCTGCGTTTATGCCACTGTACACACGTTTGATTCTCTTTCGGAGACATATAAATCCATAGGTTTTAAGATTCTTACTAGTCAGGTATATTCTTAGGCGTTTAATGTGGGGTGTTGAGTCCACTTCGTTGAGCAAGGAGTAGCTCTTGTCTATTACATATTTGGCTTATGGAACGGTATCTGTGCTAATTTCAATCTCTGGTTTTATGAAGCAACCCAACTCACCTTTCCCCTTAAGCAAGCATAAGTTGGTTTTCTACATTCCAGACACTGTTCTGTTTTGTAATTCAGTTCCTGTGCAGCCAAGTTTACATTCCGTGTAGTAGTGATATCTTATGATGTTTCTTTTTCTGTGTGACTTATTTCACTTAGAATCATCGTACCTGAATCCACTCATTATGCTTCTACGGGCCTGATGACATAGATTTCATTGCTGAGTGATATTGCATTGGACGTAAGTACCACAACTTCTTTATCCATTTTTCGCTTTCTGTGATATTGAACTTGTACCGTAAATGAGGTTCTTGTAAAGAGAGCCGGCCCAAACTTTGGGGTGGCTGTGTCTTTCGGATTTTAATTTCCCTAAGCTATAGGACCATAAGTGGAAGTGCCCTAGGCTCTGTTGCTTTGTTTTTTGGATGTTTCAGGAAACACCATACACTTCTCCAGAATGGCTGTTGGCAATTTACATGCCGCCCATCAGCATAACAAGGCTCCCAGTTCTCCATGGCCTGTCCTGCCTTTCTGGATTTTACACTTTTTTCAGATAGCCCTTTTGACCCGGGACAGTGAGACTTCATTGTAGTGCAGATTTCCTTTTCAAGCTTGCTTGGTTGGCCAAAAAGGGCGTATGCGTTTTTTCCTGTATATATTCAGGAAAAAACGCATACGCCCTTTTTGGCCAAGTGCATCATTGTGGACGTTCTGCCTCTTTTCCTATGCTTTACATACAATTCCAGTCTACCTCCTGAAATCGGTTCCCTGCAATTCTGCCCCGCATTCAACTCCTCTTGGCAGCCTTACTGCAATATATTTTTGGAAGATAGCTGTCATTTATAACTCTGTAGGTTTGTGAATTTCAGTGCCCCTGAGCTCCTTTCTTCAACTCGCTTTCTTGTGAGCTGGCCGCAACACCGCAGGATCTCCTCAGGCCCTAATCTAGTTCCAGCATGGCACACGGAGCCTTTGGTTAATTCCTCTTCCTGGTGGGAAATGAGAGTTAAATTTGCCCGTCCAGACACCTCCACCTAGTCTCTCATTGGTTCTCCCTCTTCCTGTTTATCTTACGCAGAAATTGCAAACTGGGCCAAACAAGAGGTTAAAGGCACTGACTCTCCAAGTGGGGAGAGTGTTAGTAAAGCGTCTGGAATGTTGCACCCGAGTACCAGGGGACGAAAACTGAGACACATTTGAACACGTTTCCCGATCACACGGTGGATTATACTCTGGGTTCCACATGCATGTTTTAGCTGAAGGAAGAATCCCTTAAACATGGAGAGTTGAGACCCATGGAATGGGTACCATGCAATATGACTTCAAAGGGTCTGCATTTGCTCACCGAACCTCACCAATCCTATCACTGCGGCGTTTATGCCGCTGTACACACCCTTGATTCTCTTTCGGAGACATATAAATCCATAGGTTTTAAGATTCTTACTAGTCAGGTATATTCTTAGGCGTTTAATATTGGGTGTTGAGTCCACTTCGTTGAGCAAGGAGTAGCTCTTGTCTATTACATATTTGGCTTATGGAACGGTGTCTGTGCTAATTTCAATCTCTGGTTTCATACAGCACCCCAACTCACCTTTCCCCTTAAGCAAGCATAAGTTTGTTTTCTACATTTGACACCCTGTTCTGTTTTGTAATTCAGTTCCTGTGTAGCCAAGTTTACATTCCGTGTAGTAGTGATATCTTATGATATTTCTTTTTCTGTGTGACTTATTTCTCTTAGAATCATCATACCTGAATCCACTCATTATGCTGTCACGGGCCTGATGACATAGATTTCTTTGCTGAGTGATATTGCATTGTACCTAAGTACCACAATTTCTTTATCCATTTTTCGCTTTCTGCGATATTGAACCTGTACCGTAAACGAGGTTCTTGTAAACAGAGCCGTCCCAAACTTTGGGGTGGCTGTGTCTTTCGGATTTTAATTTCCCTAAGCTATAGGACCATAAGTGGAAGTGCCCTAGGCTCTGTTGTTTTGTTTTTTGGATGTTTCAGGAAACACCATACACTTCTCCAGAATGGCTGTTGGCAATTTACATGCCGCCCATCAGCATAACAAGGCTCCCAGTTCTCCATGGCCTGTCCTGCCTTTCTGGATTTTACACTTTTTTCAGATAGCCCTTTTGACCGGGGACAGTGAGACTTCATTGTAGTGCAGATTTCCTTTTCAAGCTTGCTTGGTTGGCCAAAAAGGGCGTATGCGTTTTTTCCTGTATATATTCAGGAAAAAACGCATACGCTCTTTTTGGCCAAGTGCATCATTGTGGACGTTCTGCCTCTTTTCCTATGCTTTACATACAATTCCAGTCTACCTCCTGAAATCGGTTCCCTGCAATTCTGCCCCGCATTCAACTCCTCTTGGCAGCCTTACTGCAATATATTTTTGGAAGATAGCTGTCATTTATAACTCTGTAGGTTTGTGAATTACAGTGCCCCTGAGCTCCTTTCTTCAACTCGCTTTCTTGTGAGCTGGCCGCAACACCGCAGGATCTCCTCAGGCCCTAATCTAGTTCCAGCATGGCACACGGAGCCTTTGGTTAATTCCTCTTCCTGGTGGGAAATGAGAGTTAAATTTGCCCGTCCAGACACCTCCACCTAGTCTCTCATTGGTTCTCCCTCTTCCTGTTTATCTTACGCAGAAATTGCAAACTGGGCCAAACAAGAGGTTAAAGGCACTGACTCTCCAAGTGGGGAGAGTGTTAGTAAAGCGTCTGGAATGTTGCACCCGAGTACCAGGGGACGAAAACTGAGACACATTTGAACACGTTTCCCGATCACACAGTGGATTATACTCTGGGTTCCACATGCATGTTTTAGCTGAAGGAAGAATCCCTTAAACCTGGAGAGTTGAGACCCATGGAATGGGTGCCATGCAATATGACTTCAAAGGGTCTGCATTTGCTCACCGAACCTCACCAATCCTATCACTGCTGCGTTTATGCCGCTGTACACACCCTTGATTCTCTTTCGGAGACATATAAATCTATAGGTTTTAAGATTCTTACTAGTCAGGTATATTCTTAGGCGTTTAATATTGGGTGTTGAGTCCACTTCGTTTAGCAAGGAGTAGCTCTTGTCTATTACATATTTGGCTTATGGAACGGTGTCTGTGCTAATTTCAATCTCTGGTTTCATGCAGCACCCCAACTCACCTTTCCCCTTAAGCAAGCATAAGTTGGTTTTCTACATTTGACACCCTGTTCTGTTTTGTAATTCAGTTCCTGTGTAGCCAAGTTTACATTCCGTGTAGTAGTGATATCTTATGATATTTCTTTTTCTGTGTGACTTATTTCTCTTAGAATCATCTTACCTGAATCCACTCATTATGCTGTCACGGGCCTGATGACATAGATTTCTTTGCTGAGTGATATTGCATTGTACCTAAGTACCACAATTTCTTTATCCATTTTTCGCTTTCTGTGATATTGAACCTGTACCGTAAACGAGGTTCTTGTAAACAGAGCCGTCCCAAACTTTGGGGTGGCTGTGTCTTTTTGATTATTATTTCCCTAAGCTATACGACCATAAGTGGAAATGCCCTAGGCTCTGTTGCTTGGTTTTTTGTATGTTTCAGGAAACACCATACACTTCTCCAGAGTGGTTGTTGGCAATTTACATCCCGCCCATCAGCATAACAAGGCTCCCAGTTCTCCATGGCCTGTCCTGTCTTTCTGGATTTTACACTTTTTTCGGATGGCCCTTTTGACCGGGGGGCAGTGAGACTTCATTGTAGTGCAGATTTCCTTTGCAAGCTTGCTTGGTTGGCCAAAAAGGGCGTATGCGTTTTTTCCTGTATATATTCAGGAAGAAACGCATACGCCCTTTTTGGCCAAGTGCATCATTGTGGACGTTCTGCCTCTTTTCCTATGCTTTACATGCAATTCCAGTCTACCTCCTGAAATCGGTTTCCTGCAATTCTGCCCCGCTTTCAACTCCTCTTGGCAGCCTTACTTTAAGATATTTTTGGAAGATGGCTGTCATTTATAACTCTGTAGGATTGTGAATTACAGTGCCCCTGAGCTCCTTTCTTCAACTCGCTTTCTTGTGAGCTGGCCGCAACACCGCAGGATTGCTTCCGGCCCTAGTTTGGTTCCGGCACGGCATGCTGGGCCTTTGGTTAATTCCTCTTCCTGGTGGGAAATGAGAGTTAAATTTGCCCGTCCAGACACCTCCACCTAGTCTCTCATTGGTTCTCCCTATTCCTGTTCATTTTCCACAGAAATTGCAAACTGGGCCAAACAGGAGGTTAAAGGCACTGACTCTCCAAGTGGGGAGAGTGTTAGGAAAGGATCTGGAATGTTGCACCCGAGTACCAGGGGACGAAAACTGAGACACATTTGAACACGTTTTCCGATCACACGGTGGATCATACTCTGGGTTCCACATGCATGTTTTAGCTGAAGGAAGAATCCCTTAAACCTGGAGAGTTGAGACCCATGGAAAGGGTACCATGCAATATGACTTCAAAGGGTCTGCATTTGCTCACCGAACCTCACCAATCCTATCACTGCTGCGCTTATGCCGCTGTACACACGCTTGATTCTCTTTCGGAGACATATAAATCCATAGGTTTTAAGATTCTTACTAGTCAGATATATTCTTAGGCGTTTAATATGGGGTGTTGAGTCCACTTCGTTGAGCAAGGAGTAGCTCTTGTCTATTACATATTTGGCTTATGGAACGGTATCTGTGCTAATTTCAATCTCTGGTTTTATGAAGCACCCCAACTCACCTTTCCCCTTAAGCAAGCATAAGTTGGTTTTCTACATTTGAGGCCCTGTTCTGTTTTGTAATTCAGTTCTTGTCTGGCCAAGTTTACATTCCGTGTAGTAGTGATATCTTATGATGTTTCTTTTTCTGTGTGACTTATTTCACTTAGAATCATCGTACCTGAATCCACTCATTATGCTGCTACGGGTCTGATGACATAGATTTCATTGCTGAGTGATATTGCATTGTACGTAAGTACCACAACTTCTTTATCCATTTTTCGCTTTCTGTGATATTGAACTTGTACCGTAAACGAGGTTCTTGTAAACAGAGCCGTCCCAAACTTTGGGGTGGCTGTGTCTTTTGGATTTTAATTTCCCTAAGCTATAGGACCATAAGTGGAAGTGCCCTAGGCTCTGTTGCTTTGTTTTTTGGATGTTTCAGGAAACACCATACACTTCTCCAGAGTGGCTGTTGGCAATTTACATGCCGCCCATCAGCATAACAAGGCTCCCGTTCTCCATGGCCTGTCCTGCCTTTCTGGATTTTACACTTTTTTCAGATAGCCCTTTTGACCGGGGGGCAGTGAGACTTCATTGTAGTGCAGATTTCCTTTGCAAGCTTGCTTGGTTGGCCAAAAAGGGCGTATGCGTTTTTTCCTGAATATATTCAGGAAAAAACGCATACGCCCTTTTTGGCCAAGTGCATCATTGTCGATGTTCTGCCTCTTTTCCTATGCTTTAAATGCAAATCCAGTCTACCTCCTGAAATCGGTTTCCTGAAATTCTGCCCCGCTTTCAAGTCCTCTTCGCAGCCTTACTTCAATATATTTTTGGACATTATCTGTCATTTATAACTCTCCAGGTTTGTGAATTACAGGGCCCCTGAGCTCCTTTCTTCAACTCGCTTTCTTGTGAGCTGGCCGCAAACCCGCAAGACTGCTTCAGGCCCTAATCTGCTTCTGGCAGGGCACGCTGAGCCTTTGGTTAATTTCTCTTCCTGGTGGGAAATGAGTGTTAAATATGCCCGTCCAGACACCTACCTCACTCTCAACCCCTTGGTGATGTGGGTCCTCTGGTTTGTGGCCACCTTTTCTGGGTTCCTCACCTTTCGATGATGTGGCCCCACTAGTGTGAGGACACTCCTGCCTGGTTCTCATCCACGTGGTTATGTGGACCCCCTGGTGAGAGTCTGTTCCTGGCTTTGTTCCTCACCCACCTGTGAGGGAGACCCTCTGCTGATAGGTCACTCCTGCATGGCTGGCACACATTGCCTTGGTGAAGTCAGCCGTGTGGTGGCAGTTGGAGCGTGCTGGGAATCTCCTCCCCCCGGTGATGAGGGCCCTCTTGCGTCAGGCCCTAACTGCTGGGCTCACCAACTTTTCTTCGTGAGCCCAGTGATGCTTTGGCACTCCTCTTAGGATCCCATCTCCATGGAGATGTGGGCCTTCTGCTCTGAGGTCCCAACGGCTGGGTTGTTCACATTTTCATGATGTGGGCTCTCTGGTGTTCACAGAGGCCTGGATCCCATAGCCTCTGTGCTCTTGGCCGCCTGCTGGGAGGTTCCAACTGCTGGATTCCTCACTTTTTTAATTTTTTGGGCCCTCTGTTGTGAGGATCCTCCTGCCTGCCTCACTCCCAGCCCCTTCGTGATGTGTGTCGTCTGGTTTGAGGCCACATGTGCTGGGTTCCTCACCTTTCGATGATGTGGGACCAATGGTCTTAGGAGACTCCTGCCTGGTTCACATCCCCTTGGTGATGTGGGCCCTCTGTTGAGAGTCTGATCCTGGCTGGGTTCCTCACCCATCTGTGAGGTGGGCCGTCTGCTGTGAGGTCACTCCTGCCTGGCTTGCTCACCTCGCCTTGTGGACATGAGCCCTCTGGTGGCACTTGGAGCCTGCTGGGAGCCTCCTCTCCTCGGTGATGAGGGCCCTCTGGCGTCAGGCCCTAACTGCTGGGCTCCCCACATTTTGTGATGTGCGCCCAGTGGTGCGAGGACACTCCAGCCAGGTTCACATCCCCATTGGGATGTGGGCCTTCTGCTCTGAGGTCCCAAAGCCTGGGTTGCTCACAGTTTCATGATGTGGGCTCTCTGGTATTAGTTCACTCCTGCCTGCATCCCATAGCTTCTGTGCTCTGGGCCGCCTGCTGGGAGGTTCCAACTGCTGGATTCCTCACCTTTCTTATTCTTTGGGCCCTCTGTTTTTAGGCTACTCCTGCCTGCCTCACTCCCATTCCCTTTGTGATATGTGTCCTCTGATTTGAGGCCACATGTGCTGGGTTCTGCACCTTTCGATGATGTGACCCCACTGGAGGGAAGACAGTCCTGACTGGTTCCCATCCCCTTGCTGATGTGGGCCCTCAGGTGAGAGTCTGATCCTGGCTGGGTTCCTCACCCTTCTGTGAGGTGGGCCCTCTGCTGTGAGGTCAGTCATGCCTGTCTGGCACACGTCACCTTGGCGACGTGGGCCCTCTGGTGGCAGTTGGAGTGTGCTGGGATCCTCCTCCCCTCGGTGATGAGGGCCCTCTTGCCTTAGGCCATAACTGCTGGGCTCCCCACATTTTCTGATGTGCGCCAAGTGAGTGAGGACACTCCTGCCTGGTTCCCATCCCCTTGGTGAGGTGGGCCCTCTGGCGAGAGTCTAATCCTGGCTGTGTTCCTCAACGTTCTGTGAGGTAGGCCCTCTGCTGTGAGGTCACTCCTGCCTGGCTGGCACACGTCACCTTGGAGACGTGAGCCCTCTGGTGGCAGTTGGAGCATGCAGGGCGCCTCCTCCTCTCGGTGATGACGGCCCTCTGGCGTCAGGCCCTAAATGGTGGGCTCCCCACATTTTCTGATGTGTGCCCAGTGGTGCGAGGACACTCCAGCCAGGTTCCCATTCCCATGGGGATGTGGTCCTTCTGCGCTGAGGTCTCAACTCCTGGGTTGCTCACAGTTTTGTGATGTGGGCCCTCTGCTGTGAGTTCACTGTGGCCTGGATCCCATAGCCTCGGTGTTCTGGGCCGCCTGCTGGAAGGTCTAAATGCTGGAATCCTCACGTTTTTTATATTATGTGCCCTGTGTTGTGAGGCTACTCCTGCCTGCCTCACTCCAAGGCCCTTGGTGATGTGGGTCCTCTGGTTTGAGGACACATGTGCTGGGTTCCTCACCTTAAGATGATGAGGCCCCACTGGTGTGAGGATAATCCTGACTGGGTCCCATCCCCTTTGTGATGTGGGCCCTCTGGTGAGAGTCTGATCCTGGCTGGGTTCCTCACCCATCTGTGAGGTGGGCCCTCTACTATCAGGTAACTCTTGCCTGGGTTGCTCACCTCGCCTTGTTGACATGAGCCCTCTCGTGGCAATTGGACCCTGCTGGGAGCCTCCTCAGCTCTGTGATGAGGGCCCTCTGACGTCAGGCCCTAACTGCTGGGCTCCCCAACTTTTCTTAGTGAGCCCAGTGTTGCTCAAGCACTCCTCTTAGGTTCCCATCCCCATGGGGATGTGGGCCTTCTGCTCTGAGGTTCCAACGGCTGGGTTGATCACAATTTCATGATGTGGGCTCTCTGGTGTTAGTTCACTGTGGCCTGGATCCCATAGCCTCTGTGGTCTTGGCTGCCTGCTGGGAGGTTCCAACTGCTCGATTCCTCAACTTTTGTATTCTATGGGTCCTGTGTTGTGATGCTCCTCCTGCCTGCCTCACTCGCAACCCCTTCGTGATGTGGGTCTTCTGGTTTGAGGCCACATGTGCTGGGTTAGGCAACTTTCAATGATGTGGCCCCACTGGTGTGAGGACACTCCTGTCTGGTTCCCATCCCCTTGGTGATGTGGGCCTTCTGGTGACAGTCTTATCCTGGCTGGGTTCCTCACTCTTCTGTGAGGTAGGCCCTCTGCTGTGAGGTCAATCCTGCCTGACTTGCACACATCACCTTGGCGACGTGGGCCCTCTGTTGGCACATGGAACCTGCTGGGAGCCTCCTGCCCTCGGTGATGACGGCCCTCTAGCATCAGGCTCTAACTGCTGGGCTCCCCACGTTTTCTGATGTGAGCCCAGTGATGCCAGGACACTCCTGTCAGGTTCCCATCCCCATGGGGATGTGGGCTTTCTGCTCTGAGGTCCCAATGCCTGGGTTGCTCACAGTTTCATGATGTGGGCTCTCTGGTGTTAGTTAACTCCTGCCTGCATCCCATAGCTTCTGTGCTCTCGGCCGCCTGCTGGGAGGTTCCAAATGCTGGATTCCTCACTTTTTTTATTCTTTGGGCCCTCTGTTTTTAGGCTACTCCTACCTGCCTCACTCCCATCCCCTTTGTGATGTATGTCCTCTGATATGAGGCCACATGTGCTGGGTTCCTCACCTTTCGATGATGTGGCCCCACTGGTGGGAGGACAGTCCTGACTGGTTCCCATCCCCTTGGTGTTGTGGGCCCTCTGGTGAGAGTCTCATCCTGCCTCGGTTCCTCACCCTTCTGTGAGATAGGCCCTCTGCTGTGAGGTCACTACTGCCTGGCTGGCGCATGCCACCTTGTAGACGTGGTCCCTCTGTTGGCAGTTGGAACCTGCTGGGAGTCTCCTCCCCTCAGTTATGAGGGCCCCCTGGCATCAGGCCCTAACTGCTGGGCTCCTAACATTTTCTGATATGTGCTAAGTGGTGCAAAGCCACTCCTGCCAGGTTCCCATCCCAATGGGGATGTGGGCCTTCTGTTCTGAGGTCCCAACAGCTGGGCTGCTCACAGGTTCATGATGTGGGCCCTCTGCTGTGAGTTCACTGCGGCCTGGATCCCATAGCCTCGGTGCTCTGGGCCACTTGCTGGGAGGTTCCAACTGCTGGATTCCTCAACTTTTATATTCTATGGACCCTGTGTTGTGAGGCCAGTCCTGCCAGCCTCATTCCGAACCCCTTGGTGATGTGGTTCCTCTGGTTTGAGGACACATGTGCTGGGATCCTCACCTTTCGATGATGTTGTCCCACTGGTGTGGGGACACTCCTGCCTGGTTCCCATCCCCTTGGTGATGTGGGCCCTCTGGTGAGAGTCTGATCCTGGCTGTGTTCCTCACCCTTCTGTGAGGTGGGCCCTCTGCTGTGAGGTCATTCGTGCCTGGTTGGCACACATCGCCTTGGCGACGTCAGCCCTCTGGTGGCAGTTGGAGCCTGCTGGGAGCCTCCTTCCCTTGGTGATGAGGGTCCTCTGGCGTCAGGCCCTAACTGCTGGTCGCCCAAAATTTTCTGATACGTTCTCAGTGGTGCGAGGACACTCCTACCAGAATTCCATCCCCATGGGGATGTGGGCCTCCTGCTCTGAGGTCCCAATGGCTGGGTTGCTCAGTTTCATGACATGGGCCCTGTTCTGTGAGTTCACTGTGGCCTGGATCCCATAGCCTCGGTGCTCTGGGCCGCCTGCTGGGAGGTTCCAACTGCTGGATTCCTCACTTTTTTATTCTATGTGCCCAGTGTTGTGAGGCTACTCCTGCCTGCCTCACTCCGAGGTCCTTGGTGATGTGGGTCCTCTGGTTTGAGGACACATGTGCTGAGTACCTCAGCTTTCGATGATGTGGCCCCACTGATGTGAAGACACTCCTGCCTGGTTCCCATCCCCTTGGTGATGTGGGCCCTCTGGTGAGAGTCTGATGTTGGCTGGGTTTCTCACCCTTCTGTGAGGTGGGACCTCTGCTGTGAGGTAACTCCTGCCTGGCATGCTCACGTTGCCTTGGCAATGTGAGCCCTCAGGTGGCACTTGGAGCCTGCTGGGAATCTCCTCCCCTCAGTTATGAGAGCTCTGGATAAAACACATATGCCCTTTTTTGCCAAGTGCATTATTTTCCAAGTTCTGTCTCGTTTCCTATGCTTTAAGAGCTACTCCCGTGTACGTTCTGAAATCAGTTTCCAGCAATTCTGCCCCGCATTCAAGTCCTCTTCGCAGCCTTACTTCAGTATAATTTTGGATGATAGCTGTCATTTATAACTCCGCAGGTTTCTGAATTACAGTATCCCTGAGCTCCTTTCTTCAACTCGCTTTCTTGTGAGCTGGCCGCAACACCGCAGGATCTCCTCAGGCCCTAATCTAGTTCCAGCATGGCACACGGAGCCTTTGGTTCATTTATCTTCCTGGTGGGAAATGAGAGTTAAATTTGCCTGTCCAGACACCTACAGATAGTCTCCCATTGCTTCTCCTTATTCCTGTTCATCTTCCGAAGAAATTGCAAACTGGGCCAAACAGGAGGTTAAAGGCACTGACTCTCCAAGTGGGGAGAGTGTTAGTAAAGCGTCTGGAATGTTGCACCCGAGTACCAGGGGACGAAAACTGAGACACATTTGAACACGTTTCCTGATCACACGGTGGATCATACTCTGGGTTCCACATGCATGTTTTAGCTGAAGGAAGAATCCCTTAAACCTGGAGAGTTGAGACCCATGGAATGGGTACCATGCAATATGACTTCAAAGAGTCTACATTTGCTAACCGAACCTCACCAATCCTATCACTGCTGCGTTTATGACACTGTACACACGCTTGATTCTCTTTTGGAGACATATAAATCCATAGGTTTTAAGATTCTTACTAGTCAGGTATATTCTTAGTCGTTTAATATGGGGTGTTGAGTCCACTTCGTTGAGCAAGGAGTAGCTCTTGTCTATTACATATTTGGCTTATGGAACAGTATCTGTGCTAATTTCAATCTCTGATTTTATGCCGCACCCCAACTCACCTTTCCCCTTAAGCAAGCATAAGTTGGTTTTCTACATTTGACACCCTGTTCTGTTTTGTAATTCAGTTCCTGTGTAGCCAAGTTTACATTCCGTGTAGTAGTGATATCTTATGATGTTTCTTTTTCTGTGTGACTTATTTCTCTTAGAATCATCATACCTGAATCCACTCATTATGCTGTCACGGGCCTGATGACATAGATTTCTTTGCTGAGTGATATTGCATTGTACGTAAGTACCACAATTTCTTTATCCATTTTTCGCTTTCTGCGATATTGAACCTGTACCGTAAACGAGGTTCTTGTAAACAGAGCCATCCCAAACTTTGGGGAGGCTGTGTCTTTTTGATTATTATTTCCCTAAGCTATACGACCATAAGTGGAAATGCCCTAGGCTCTGTTGCTTGGTTTTTTGGATGTTTCAGGAAACACCATACACTTCTCCAGAGTGGCTGTTGGCAATTTACATCCCGCCCATCAGCATAACAAGGCTCCCTGTTCTCCATGGCCTGTCCTGCCTTTCTGGATTTTACACTTTTTTCAGATGGCCCTTTTGACCGGGGGGCAGTGAGACTTCATTGTAGTGCAGATTTCCTTTGCAAGCTTGCTTGGTTGGCCAAAAAGGGCGTATGCGTTTTTTCCTGAATATATTCAGGAAAAAACGCATACGCCCTTTTTGGCCAAGTGCATCATTGTGGACGTTCTGCCTCTTTTCCTATGCTTTACATGTAATTCCAGTGTACCTCCTGAAATCGGTTTCCTGCAATTCTGCCCCGCTTTCAAGTACTATTGGCCGCCTTACTTCAATATATTTTTGAAAGATAGCTGTCATTTATAACTCTGCAGGTTTGTGAATTACAGTGCCCCTGAGCTCCTTTCTTCAACTCGCTTTCTTGTGAGCTGGCCGCAACACCGCAGGATTGCTTCAGGCCCTAGTTTGGTTCCGGCACGGCATGCTGAGCCTTTGGTTAATTCCTCTTCCTGGTGGGAAATGACAGTTAAATTTGCCCGTCCAGACACCTCCACCTAGTCTCTCATTGGTTCTCCCTATTCCTGTTCATTTTCCACAGAAATTGCAAACTGGGCCAAACAGGAGGTTAAAGGCACTGATCTCCAAGTGGGGAGAGTGTTAGTAAAGCGTCTGGAATGTTGCACCCGAGTACCAGGGGACGAAAACTGAGACACATTTGAACACGTTTCCCGATCACACGGTGGATCATACTCTGGGTTCCACATGAATGTTTTAGCTGAAGGAAGAATCCCTTAAACATGGAGAGTTGAGACCCATGGAATGGGTACCATGCAATATGACTTCAAAGGGTCTACATTTGCTCACCGAACCTCACCAATCCTATCACTGCTGCGTTTATGCCGCTGTACACACGCTTGATTCTCTTTCGGAGACATATAAATCCATAGGTTTTAAGATTCTTACTAGTCAGGTATATTGTTAGGCATTTAATATGGGGTGTTGAGTCCACTTCGTTGAGCAAGGAGTAGCTCTTGTCTATTACATATTTGGCTTATGGAACGGTATCTGTGCTAATTTCAATCTCTGGTTTTATGCAGCACCCCAACTCACCTTTCCCCTTAAGCAATCATAAGTTGGTTTTCTACATTTGACACCCTGTTCTGTTTTGTAATTCAGTTCATGTGTAGCCAAGTTTACATTCCGTGTAGTAGTGATATCTTATGATGTTTCTTTTTCTGTGTGACTTATTTCACTTAGAATCATCGTACCTGAATCCACTCATTATGCTGCTACGGGCCTGATGACATAGATTTCATTGCTGAGTGATATTGCATTGTACGTAAGTACCACAACTTCTTTATCCATTTTTCGCTTTCTGTGATATTGAACTTGTACCGTAAACGAGGTTCTTGTAAACAGAGCCGTCCCAAACTTTGGGGTGGCTGTGTCTTTTTGATTTCAATTTTCCTAAGCTATAGGACCATAAGTGGAAGTGCCCTAGGCTCTGTTGCTTTGTTTTTTGGATGTTTCAGGAAACACCATACACTTCTCCAGAGTGGCTGCTGGCAATTTACATCCCGCCCATCAGCATAACAAGGCTCCCAGTCCTCCATGGCCTGTCCTGCCTTTCTGGATTTTACACTTTTTTCAGATGGCCCTTTTGACCGGGGGGCAGTGAGACTTCATTGTAGTGCAGATTTCCTTTGCAAGCTTGCTTGGTTGGCCAAAAAGGGCGTATGCGTTTTTTCCTGAATATATTCAGGAAAAAACGCATACGCCCTTTTTGGCCAAGTGCATCATTGTCGATGTTCTGTCTCTTTTCCTATGCTTTAAATGCAAATCCAGTCTACCTCCTGAAATCGGTTTCCTGAAATTCTGCCCTGCTTTCAAGTCCTCTTCGCAGCCTTACTTCAATATATTTTTGGACGTTATCTGTCATTTATAACTCTCCAGGTTTGTGAATTACAGGGCCCCTGAGCTCCTTTCTTCAACTCGCTTTCTTGTGAGCTGGCCGCAAACCCGCAAGACTGCTTCAGGCCCTAATCTGCTTCTGGCAGGGCACGCTGAGCCTTTGGTTAATTTCTCTTCCTGGTGGGAAATGAGTGTTAAATATGCCCGTCCAGACACCTACCTCACTCTCAACCCCTTGGTGATGTGGGTCCTCTGGTTTGTGGCCACCTTTTCTGGTTTCCTCACCTTTCGATGATGTGGCCCCACTAGTGTGAGGACACTCCTGCCTGGTTCTCATCCACGTGGTTATGTGGACCCCCTGGTGAGAGTCTGTTCCTGGCTTTGTTCCTCACCCACCTGTGAGGGAGACCCTCTGCTGATAGGTCACTCCTGCATGGCTGGCACACATTGCCTTGGTGAAGTCAGCCGTGTGGTGGCAGTTGGAGCGTGCTGGGAATCTCCTCCCCCCGGTGATGAGGGCCCTCTTGCGTCAGGCCCTAACTGCTGGGCTCACCAACTTTTCTTAGGGAGCCCAGTGATGCTTTGGCACTCCTCTTAGGATCCCATCTCCATGGAGATGTGGGCCTTCTGCTCTGAGGTCCCAACGGCTGGGTTGTTCACATTTTCATGATGTGGGCTCTCTGGTGTTCACAGAGGCCTGGATCCCATAGCCTCTGTGCTCTTGGCCGCCTGCTGGGAGGTTCCAACTGCTGGATTCCTCACTTTTTTAATTTTTTGGGCCCTCTGTTGTGAGGATCCTCCTGCCTGCCTCACTCCCAGCCCCTTCGTGATGTGTGTCGTCTGGTTTGAGGCCACATGTGCTGGGTTCCTCACCTTTCGATGATGTGGGACCAATGGTCTTAGGAGACTCCTGCCTGGTTCACATCCCCTTGGTGATGTGGGCCCTCTGTTGAGAGTCTGATCCTGGCTGGGTTCCTCACCCATCTGTGAGGTGGGCCGTCTGCTGTGAGGTCACTCCTGCCTGGCTTGCTCACCTCGCCTTGTGGACATGAGCCCTCTGGTGGCACTTGGAGCCTGCTGGGAGCCTCCTCTCCTCGGTGATGAGGGCCCTCTGGCGTCAGGCCCTAACTGCTGGGCTCCCCACATTTTGTGATGTGCGCCCAGTGGTGCGAGGACACTCCAGCCAGGTTCACATCCCCATTGGGATGTGGGCCTTCTGCTCTGAGGTCCCAAAGCCTGGGTTGCTCACAGTTTCATGATGTGGGCTCTCTGGTATTAGTTCACTCCTGCCTGCATCCCATAGCTTCTGTGCTCTGGGCCGCCTGCTGGGAGGTTCCAACTGCTGGATTCCTCACCTTTCTTATTCTTTGGGCCCTCTGTTTTTAGGCTACTCCTGCCTGCCTCACTCCCATTCCCTTTGTGATATGTGTCCTCTGATTTGAGGCCACATGTGCTGGGTTCCGCACCTTTCGATGATGTGACCCCACTGGAGGGAAGACAGTCCTGACTGGTTCCCATCCCCTTGCTGATGTGGGCCCTCAGGTGAGAGTCTGATCCTGGCTGGGTTCCTCACCCTTCTGTGAGGTGGGCCCTCTGCTGTGAGGTCAGTCATGCCTGTCTGGCACACGTCACCTTGGCGACGTGGGCCCTCTGGTGGCAGTTGGAGTGTGCTGGGATCCTCCTCCCCTCGGTGATGAGGGCCCTCTTGCCTTAGGCCATAACTGCTGGGCTCCCCACATTTTCTGATGTGCGCCAAGTGAGTGAGGACACTCTTGCCAGGTTCCCATCCCCATGGCGATATGGGCCTTCTGCTCTGAGGTCAAAACGGCTGGCTTGCTCACAGTACCAAGATGTGGGCCCTCTGCTGTGAGTTCACTCCGGCAAGGATCCCTTATCATCGGTGCTCTGAGCTGCCTGCTGGGAGGTTCCAACTGCTGGATTCCTCAACTTTTTTATTCTATGTGCCCTCTGTTGTGAGGCTCCTCCTGCCTGCCTCACTGCCAGCCCCTTGGTGATGACTGTCCTATGGCTTGAGGCCACATGTGCTGCGTTCCTCACCTTTCAATGATGTGACCCCACTCGTGTGAGGACACTCCTGCCTGGTTCCCATCCCCTTGGTGAGGTGGGCCCTCTGGCGAGAGTCTAATCCTGGCTGTGTTCCTCAACGTTCTGTGAGGTAGGCCCTCTGCTGTGAGGTCACTCCTGCCTGTCTGGCACACGTCACCTTGGAGACGTGAGCCCTCTGGTGGCAGTTGGAGCATGCAGGGCGCCTCCTCCTCTCGGTGATGACGGCCCTCTGGCGTCAGGCCCTAAATGGTGGGCTCCCCACATTTTCTGATGTGTGCCCAGTGGTGCGAGGACACTCCAGCCAGGTTCCCATTCCCATGGGGATGTGGTCCTTCTGCGCTGAGGTCTCAACTCCTGGGTTGCTCACAGTTTTGTGATGTGGGCCCTCTGCTGTGAGTTCACTGTGGCCTGGATCCCATAGCCTCGGTGTTCTGGGCCGCCTGCTGGAAGGTCTAAATGCTGGAATCCTCACGTTTTTTATATTATGTGCCCTGTGTTGTGAGGCTACTCCTGCCTGCCTCACTCCAAGGCCCTTGGTGATGTGGGTCCTCTGGTTTGAGGACACATGTGCTGGGTTCCTCACCTTAAGATGATGAGGCCCCACTGGTGTGAGGATAATCCTGACTGGGTCCCATCCCCTTTGTGATGTGGGCCCTCTGGTGAGAGTCTGATCCTGGCTGGGTTCCTCACCCATCTGTGAGGTGGGCCCTCTACTATCAGGTAACTCTTGCCTGGGTTGCTCACCTCGCCTTGTTGACATGAGCCCTCTGGTGGCAATTGGACCCTGCTGGGAGCCTCCTCAGCTCTGTGATGAGGGCCCTCTGACGTCAGGCCCTAACTGCTGGGCTCCCCAACTTTTCTTAGTGAGCCCAGTGTTGCTCAAGCACTCCTCTTAGGTTCCCATCCCCATGGGGATGTGGGCCTTCTGCTCTGAGGTTCCAACGGCTGGGTTGATCACAATTTCATGATGTGGGCTCTCTGGTGTTAGTTCACTGTGGCCTGGATCCCATAGCCTCTGTGGTCTTGGCTGCCTGCTGGGAGGTTCCAAATGCTCGATTCCTCAACTTTTGTATTCTATGGGTCCTGTGTTGTGATGCTCCTCCTGCCTGCCTCACTCGCAACCCCTTCGTGATGTGGGTCTTCTGGTTTGAGGCCACATGTGCTGGGTTAGGCAACTTTCAATGATGTGGCCCCACTGGTGTGAGGACACTCCTGTCTGGTTCCCATCCCCTTGGTGATGTGGGCCTTCTGGTGACAGTCTTATCCTGGCTGGGTTCCTCACTCTTCTGTGAGGTAGGCCCTCTGCTGTGAGGTCAATCCTGCCTGACTTGCACACATCACCTTGGCGACGTGGGCCCTCTGTTGGCACATGGAACCTGCTGGGAGCCTCCTGCCCTCGGTGATGACGGCCCTCTAGCATCAGGCTCTAACTGCTGGGCTCCCCACGTTTTCTGATGTGAGCCCAGTGATGCCAGGACACTCCTGTCAGGTTCCCATCCCCATGGGGATGTGGGCTTTCTGCTCTGAGGTCCCAATGCCTGGGTTGCTCACAGTTTCATGATGTGGGCTCTCTGGTGTTAGTTAACTCCTGCCTGCATCCCATAGCTTCTGTGCTCTCGGCCGCCTGCTGGGAGGTTCCAAATGCTGGATTCCTCACTTTTTTTATTCTTTGGGCCCTCTGTTTTTAGGCTACTCCTACCTGCCTCACTCCCATCCCCTTTGTGATGTATGTCCTCTGATATGAGGCCACATGTGCTGGGTTCCTCACCTTTCGATGATGTGGCCCCACTGGTGGGAGGACAGTCCTGACTGGTTCCCATCCCCTTGGTGTTGTGGGCCCTCTGGTGAGAGTCTCATCCTGCCTCGGTTCCTCACCCTTCTGTGAGATAGGCCCTCTGCTGTGAGGTCACTACTGCCTGGCTGGCGCATGCCACCTTGTAGACGTGGTCCCTCTGTTGGCAGTTGGAACCTGCTGGGAGTCTCCTCCCCTCAGTTATGAGGGCCCCCTGGCATCAGGCCCTAACTGCTGGGCTCCTAACATTTTCTGATATGTGCTAAGTGGTGCAAAGCCACTCCTGCCAGGTTCCCATCCCAGTGGGGATGTGGGCCTTCTGTTCTGAGGTCCCAACAGCTGGGCTGCTCACAGGTTCATGATGTGGGCCCTCTGCTGTGAGTTCACTGCGGCCTGGATCCCATAGCCTCGGTGCTCTGGGCCACTTGCTGGGAGGTTCCAACTGCTGGATTCCTCAACTTTTATATTCTATGGACCCTGTGTTGTGAGGCCAGTCCTGCCAGCCTCATTCCGAACCCCTTGGTGATGTGGTTCCTCTGGTTTGAGGACACATGTGCTGGGATCCTCACCTTTCGATGATGTTGTCCCACTGGTGTGGGGACACTCCTGCCTGGTTCCCATCCCCTGGGTGATGTGGGCCCTCTGGTGAGAGTCTGATCCTGGCTGGGTTCCTCACCCTTCTGTGAGGTGGGCCCTCTGCTGTGAGGTCATTCGTGCCTGGTTGGCACACATCGCCTTGGCGACGTCAGCCCTCTGGTGGCAGTTGGAGCCTGCTGGGAGCCTCCTCTTCTCGGTGATGAGTGCCCTCTGGCGTCAGGCCCTAACTGCTGGTCGCCCAAAATTTTCTGATATGTTCTCAGTGGTGCGAGGACACTCCTACCAGAATTCCATCCCCATGGGGATGTGGGCCTCCTGCTCTGAGGTCCCAATGGCTGGGTTGCTCAGTTTCATGACATGGGCCCTGTTCTGTGAGTTCACTGTGGCCTGGATCCCATAGCCTCAGTGCTCTGGGCCGCCTGCTGGGAGGTTCCAACTGCTGGATTCCTCACTTTTTTATTCTATGTGCCCAGTGTTGTGAGGCTACTCCTGCCTGCCTCACTCCGAGGTCCTTGGTGATGTGGGTCCTCTGGTTTGAGGACACATGTGCTGAGTACCTCAGCTTTCGATGATGTGGCCCCACTGATGTGAAGACACTCCTGCCTGGTTCCCATCCCCTTGGTGATGTGGGCCCTCTGGTGAGAGTCTGATGTTGGCTGGGTTTCTCACCCTTCTGTGAGGTGGGACCTCTGCTGTGAGGTAACTCCTGCCTGGCATGCTCACGTTGCCTTGGCAATGTGAGCCCTCAGGTGGCACTTGGAGCCTGCTGGGAATCTCCTCCCCTCAGTTATGAGAGCTCTGGATAAAACACATATGCCCTTTTTTGCCAAGTGCATTATTTTCCAAGTTCTGTCTCTTTTCCTATGCTTTAAGAGCTACTCCCGTGTACGTTCTGAAATCAGTTTCCAGCAATTCTGCCCCGCATTCAACTCCTCTTCGCAGACTTACTTCAGTATAATTTTGGATGATAGCTGTCATTTATAACTCCGCAGGTTTCTGAATTACAGTGCCCCTGAGCTCCTTTCTTCAACTCACTTTCTTGTGAGCTGGCCGCAACACCACAGGATCTCCTCAGGCCCTAATCTAGTTCCAGCATGGCACACGGAACCTTTGGTTCATTTATCTTCCTGGTGGGAAATGAGAGTTAAATTTGCCGTTCCAGACACCTACAGATAGTCTCCCATTGCTTCTCCTTATTCCTGTTCATCTTCCGAAGAAATTGCAAACTGGGCCAAACAGGAGGTTAAAGGCACTGACTCTCCAAGTGGGGAGAGTGTTAGTAAAGCGTCTGGAATGTTGCACCCAAGTACCAGGGGACGAAAACTGAGACACATTTGAACACGTTTCCCGATCACACGGTGGATCATACTCTGGGTTCCACATGCATGTTTTAGCTGAAGGAAGAATCCCTTAAACCTGGAGAGTTGAGACCCATGGAATGGGTACCATGCAATATGACTTCAAAGAGTCTGCATTTGCTAACCGAACCTCACCAATCCTATCACTGCTGCGTTTATGACACTGTACACACGCTTGATTCTCTTTCGGAGACATATAAATCCATAGGTTTTAAGATTCTTACTAGTCAGGTATATTCTTAGGCGTTTAATATGGGGTGTTGAGTCCACTTCGTTGAGCAAGGAGTAGCTCTTGTCTATTACATATTTGGCTTATGGAACAGTATCTGTGCTAATTTCAATCTCTGATTTTATGCCGCACCCCAACTCACCTTTCCCCTTAAGCAAGCATAAGTTGGTTTTCTACATTTGACACCCTGTTCTGTTTTGTAATTCAGTTCCTGTGTAGCCAAGTTTACATTCCGTGTAGTAGTGATATCTTATGATGTTTCTTTTTCTGTGTGACTTATTTCTCTTAGAATCATCATACCTGAATCCACTCATTATGCTGTCACGGGCCTGATGACATAGATTTCTTTGCTGAGTGATATTGCATTGTACGTAAGTACCACAATTTCTTTATCCATTTTTCGCTTTCTGCGATATTGAACCTGTACCGTAAACGAGGTTCTTGTAAACAGAGCCATCCCAAACTTTGGGGAGGCTGTGTCTTTTTGATTATTATTTCCCTAAGCTATACGACCATAAGTGGAAATGCCCTAGGCTCTGTTGCTTGTTTTTTTGGATGTTTCAGGAAACACCATACACTTCTCCAGAGTGGCTGTTGGCAATTTACATCCCGCCCATCAGCATAACAAGGCTCCCAGTTCTCCATGGCCTGTCCTGCCTTTCTGGATTTTACACTTTTTTCAGATGGCCCTTTTGACCAGGGGGCAGTGAGACTTCATTGTAGTGCAGATTTCCTTTGCAAGCTTGCTTGGTTGGCCAAAAAGGGCGTATGCGTTTTTTCCTGAATATATTCAGGAAAAAACGCATACGCCCTTTTTGGCCAAGTGCATCATTGTGGACATTCTGCCTCTTTTCCTATGCTTTACATGCAATTCCAGTCTACCTCCTGAAATCGTTTTCCTGCAATTCTGCCCCGCTTTCAACTCCTCTTGGCAGCCTTACTTTAAGATATTTTTGGAAGATGGCTGTCATTTATAACTCTGCAGGTTTGTGAATTACAGTGCCCCTGAGCTCCTTTCTTCAACTCGCTTTCTTGTGAGCTGGCCGCAACACCGCAGGATTGCTTCGGACCCTAGTGTGGTTCCGGCATGGCACGCTGAGCCTTTGGTTAATTCCTCTTCCTGGTGGGAAATGAGAGTTAAATTTGCCCGTCCGGACACCTCCACCTAGTCTCTCATTGGTTCTCCCTATTCCTGTTCATTTTCCACAGAAATTGCAAACTGGGCCAAACAGGAGGTTAAAGTCACTGACACTCCAAGTGGGGAGAGTGTTAGTAAAGCATCTGGAATGTTGCACCCGAGTACCAGGGGACGAAAACTGAGACACATTTGAACACGTTTTCCGATCACACGGTGGATCATACTCTGGGTTCCACATGCATGTTTTAGCTGAAGGAAGAATCCCTTAAACATGGAGAGTTGAGACCCATGGAATGGGTACCATGCAATATGACTTGAAAGGGTCTGCATTTGCTCACCGAACCTCACCAATCCTATCACTGCTGCGCTTATGCCGCTGTACACACGCTTGATTCTCTTTCGGAGACATATAAATCCATAGGTTTTAAGATTCTTACTAGTCAGGTATATTCTTAGGCGTTTAATATGGGGTGTTGAGTCCACTTCGTTGAGCAAGGAGTAGCTCTTGTCTATTACATATTTGGCTTATGGAACGGTATCTGTGCTAATTTCAATCTCTGGTTTTATGAAGCACCCCAACTCACCTTTCCCCTTAAGCAAGCATAAGTTGGTTTTCTACATTTGAGGCCCTGTTCTGTTTTGTAATTCAGTTCTTGTCTGGCCAAGTTTACATTCCGTGTAGTAGTGATATCTTATGATGTTTCTTTTTCTGTGTGACTTATTTCACTTAGAATCATCGTACCTGAATCCACTCATTATGCTGCTACGGGCCTGATGACATAGATTTCATTGCTGAGTGATATTGCATTGTACGTAAGTACCACAACTTCTTTATCCATTTTTCGCTTTCTGTGATATTGAACTTGTACCGTAAACGAGGTTCTTGTAAACAGAGCCGTCCCAAACTTTGGGGTGGCTGTGTCTTTTGGATTTTAATTTCCCTAAGCTATAGGACCATAAGTGGAAGTGCCCTAGGCTCTGTTGCTTTGTTTTTTGGATGTTTCAGGAAACACCATACACTTCTCCAGAGTGGCTGTTGGCAATTTACATGCCGCCCATCAGCATAACAAGGCTCCCGTTCTCCATGGCCTGTCCTGCCTTTCTGGATTTTACACTTTTTTCAGATAGCCCTTTTGACCGGGGGGCAGTGAGACTTCATTGTAGTGCAGATTTCCTTTGCAAGCTTGCTTGGTTGGCCAAAAAGGGCGTATGCGTTTTTTCCTGATTCAGGAAAAAACGCATACGCCCTTTTTGGCCAAGTGCATCATTGTCGATGTTCTGCCTCTTTTCCTATGCTTTAAATGCAAATCCAGTCTACCTCCTGAAATCGGTTTCCTGAAATTCTGCCCCGCTTTCAAGTCCTCTTCGCAGCCTTACTTCAATATATTTTTGGACATTATCTGTCATTTATAACTCTCCAGGTTTGTGAATTACAGGGCCCCTGAGCTCCTTTCTTCAACTCGCTTTCTTGTGAGCTGGCCGCAAACCCGCAAGACTGCTTCAGGCCCTAATCTGCTTCTGGCAGGGCACGCTGAGCCTTTGGTTAATTTCTCTTCCTGGTGGGAAATGAGTGTTAAATATGCCCGTCCAGACACCTACCTCACTCTCAACCCCTTGGTGATGTGGGTCCTCTGGTTTGTGGCCACCTTTTCTGGGTTCCTCACCTTTCGATGATGTGGCCCCACTAGTGTGAGGACACTCCTGCCTGGTTCTCATCCACGTGGTTATGTGGACCCCCTGGTGAGAGTCTGTTCCTGGCTTTGTTCCTCACCCACCTGTGAGGGAGACCCTCTGCTGATAGGTCACTCCTGCATGGCTGGCACACATTGCCTTGGTGAAGTCAGCCGTGTGGTGGCAGTTGGAGCGTGCTGGGAATCTCCTCCCCCCGGTGATGAGGGCCCTCTTGCGTCAGGCCCTAACTGCTGGGCTCACCAACTTTTCTTCGTGAGCCCAGTGATGCTTTGGCACTCCTCTTAGGATCCCATCTCCATGGAGATGTGGGCCTTCTGCTCTGAGGTCCCAACGGCTGGGTTGTTCACATTTTCATGATGTGGGCTCTCTGGTGTTCACAGAGGCCTGGATCCCATAGCCTCTGTGCTCTTGGCCGCCTGCTGGGAGGTTCCAACTGCTGGATTCCTCACTTTTTTAATTTTTTGGGCCCTCTGTTGTGAGGATCCTCCTGCCTGCCTCACTCCCAGCCCCTTCGTGATGTGTGTCGTCTGGTTTGAGGCCACATGTGCTGGGTTCCTCACCTTTCGATGATGTGGGACCAATGGTCTTAGGAGACTCCTGCCTGGTTCACATCCCCTTGGTGATGTGGGCCCTCTGTTGAGAGTCTGATCCTGGCTGGGTTCCTCACCCATCTGTGAGGTGGGCCGTCTGCTGTGAGGTCACTCCTGCCTGGCTTGCTCACCTCGCCTTGTGGACATGAGCCCTCTGGTGGCACTTGGAGCCTGCTGGGAGCCTCCTCTCCTCGGTGATGAGGGCCCTCTGGCGTCAGGCCCTAACTGCTGGGCTCCCCACATTTTGTGATGTGCGCCCAGTGGTGCGAGGACACTCCAGCCAGGTTCACATCCCCATTGGGATGTGGGCCTTCTGCTCTGAGGTCCCAAAGCCTGGGTTGCTCACAGTTTCATGATGTGGGCTCTCTGGTATTAGTTCACTCCTGCCTGCATCCCATAGCTTCTGTGCTCTGGGCCGCCTGCTGGGAGGTTCCAACTGCTGGATTCCTCACCTTTCTTATTCTTTGGGCCCTCTGTTTTTAGGCTACTCCTGCCTGCCTCACTCCCATTCCCTTTGTGATATGTGTCCTCTGATTTGAGGCCACATGTGCTGGGTTCTGCACCTTTCGATGATGTGACCCCACTGGAGGGAAGACAGTCCTGACTGGTTCCCATCCCCTTGCTGATGTGGGCCCTCAGGTGAGAGTCTGATCCTGGCTGGGTTCCTCACCCTTCTGTGAGGTGGGCCCTCTGCTGTGAGGTCAGTCATGCCTGTCTGGCACACGTCACCTTGGCGACGTGGGCCCTCTGGTGGCAGTTGGAGTGTGCTGGGATCCTCCTCCCCTCGGTGATGAGGGCCCTCTTGCCTTAGGCCATAACTGCTGGGCTCCCCACATTTTCTGATGTGCGCCAAGTGAGTGAGGACACTCCTGCCTGGTTCCCATCCCCTTGGTGAGGTGGGCCCTCTGGCGAGAGTCTAATCCTGGCTGTGTTCCTCAACGTTCTGTGAGGTAGGCCCTCTGCTGTGAGGTCACTCCTGCCTGGCTGGCACACGTCACCTTGGAGACGTGAGCCCTCTGGTGGCAGTTGGAGCATGCAGGGCGCCTCCTCCTCTCGGTGATGACGGCCCTCTGGCGTCAGGCCCTAAATGGTGGGCTCCCCACATTTTCTGATGTGTGCCCAGTGGTGCGAGGACACTCCAGCCAGGTTCCCATTCCCATGGGGATGTGGTCCTTCTGCGCTGAGGTCTCAACTCCTGGGTTGCTCACAGTTTTGTGATGTGGGCCCTCTGCTGTGAGTTCACTGTGGCCTGGATCCCATAGCCTCGGTGTTCTGGGCCGCCTGCTGGAAGGTCTAAATGCTGGAATCCTCACGTTTTTTATATTATGTGCCCTGTGTTGTGAGGCTACTCCTGCCTGCCTCACTCCAAGGCCCTTGGTGATGTGGGTCCTCTGGTTTGAGGACACATGTGCTGGGTTCCTCACCTTAAGATGATGAGGCCCCACTGGTGTGAGGATAATCCTGACTGGGTCCCATCCCCTTTGTGATGTGGGCCCTCTGGTGAGAGTCTGATCCTGGCTGGGTTCCTCACCCATCTGTGAGGTGGGCCCTCTACTATCAGGTAACTCTTGCCTGGGTTGCTCACCTCGCCTTGTTGACATGAGCCCTCTGGTGGCAATTGGACCCTGCTGGGAGCCTCCTCAGCTCTGTGATGAGGGCCCTCTGACGTCAGGCCCTAACTGCTGGGCTCCCCAACTTTTCTTAGTGAGCCCAGTGTTGCTCAAGCACTCCTCTTAGGTTCCCATCCCCATGGGGATGTGGGCCTTCTGCTCTGAGGTTCCAACGGCTGGGTTGATCACAATTTCATGATGTGGGCTCTCTGGTGTTAGTTCACTGTGGCCTGGATCCCATAGCCTCTGTGGTCTTGGCTGCCTGCTGGGAGGTTCCAACTGCTCGATTCCTCAACTTTTGTATTCTATGGGTCCTGTGTTGTGATGCTCCTCCTGCCTGCCTCACTCGCAACCCCTTCGTGATGTGGGTCTTCTGGTTTGAGGCCACATGTGCTGGGTTAGGCAACTTTCAATGATGTGGCCCCACTGGTGTGAGGACACTCCTGTCTGGTTCCCATCCCCTTGGTGATGTGGGCCTTCTGGTGACAGTCTTATCCTGGCTGGGTTCCTCACTCTTCTGTGAGGTAGGCCCTCTGCTGTGAGGTCAATCCTGCCTGACTTGCACACATCACCTTGGCGACGTGGGCCCTCTGTTGGCACATGGAACCTGCTGGGAGCCTCCTGCCCTCGGTGATGACGGCCCTCTAGCATCAGGCTCTAACTGCTGGGCTCCCCACGTTTTCTGATGTGAGCCCAGTGATGCCAGGACACTCCTGTCAGGTTCCCATCCCCATGGGGATGTGGGCTTTCTGCTCTGAGGTCCCAATGCCTGGGTTGCTCACAGTTTCATGATGTGGGCTCTCTGGTGTTAGTTAACTCCTGCCTGCATCCCATAGCTTCTGTGCTCTCGGCCGCCTGCTGGGAGGTTCCAAATGCTGGATTCCTCACTTTTTTTATTCTTTGGGCCCTCTGTTTTTAGGCTACTCCTACCTGCCTCACTCCCATCCCCTTTGTGATGTATGTCCTCTGATATGAGGCCACATGTGCTGGGTTCCTCACCTTTCGATGATGTGGCCCCACTGGTGGGAGGACAGTCCTGACTGGTTCCCATCCCCTTGGTGTTGTGGGCCCTCTGGTGAGAGTCTCATCCTGCCTCGGTTCCTCACCCTTCTGTGAGATAGGCCCTCTGCTGTGAGGTCACTACTGCCTGGCTGGCGCATGCCACCTTGTAGACGTGGTCCCTCTGTTGGCAGTTGGAACCTGCTGGGAGTCTCCTCCCCTCAGTTATGAGGGCACCCTGGCATCAGGCCCTAACTGCTGGGCTCCTAACATTTTCTGATATGTGCTAAGTGGTGCAAAGCCACTCCTGCCAGGTTCCCATCCCAATGGGGATGTGGGCCTTCTGTTCTGAGGTCCCAACAGCTGGGCTGCTCACAGGTTCATGATGTGGGCCCTCTGCTGTGAGTTCACTGCGGCCTGGATCCCATAGCCTCGGTGCTCTGGGCCACTTGCTGGGAGGTTCCAACTGCTGGATTCCTCAACTTTTATATTCTATGGACCCTGTGTTGTGAGGCCAGTCCTGCCAGCCTCATTCCGAACCCCTTGGTGATGTGGTTCCTCTGGTTTGAGGACACATGTGCTGGGATCCTCACCTTTCGATGATGTTGTCCCACTGGTGTGGGAACACTCCTGCCTGGTTCCCATCCCCTTGGTGATGTGGGCCCTCTGGTGAGAGTCTGATCCTGGCTGTGTTCCTCACCCTTCTGTGAGGTGGGCCCTCTGCTGTGAGGTCATTCGTGCCTGGTTGGCACACATCGCCTTGGCGACGTCAGCCCTCTGGTGGCAGTTGGAGCCTGCTGGGAGCCTCCTTCCCTTGGTGATGAGGGTCCTCTGGCGTCAGGCCCTAACTGCTGGTCGCCCAAAATTTTCTGATACGTTCTCAGTGGTGCGAGGACACTCCTACCAGAATTCCATCCCCATGGGGATGTGGGCCTCCTGCTCTGAGGTCCCAATGGCTGGGTTGCTCAGTTTCATGACATGGGCCCTGTTCTGTGAGTTCACTGTGGCCTGGATCCCATAGCCTCGGTGCTCTGGGCCGCCTGCTGGGAGGTTCCAACTGCTGGATTCCTCACTTTTTTATTCTATGTGCCCAGTGTTGTGAGGCTACTCCTGCCTGCCTCACTCCGAGGTCCTTGGTGATGTGGGTCCTCTGGTTTGAGGACACATGTGCTGAGTACCTCAGCTTTCGATGATGTGGCCCCACTGATGTGAAGACACTCCTGCCTGGTTCCCATCCCCTTGGTGATGTGGGCCCTCTGGTGAGAGTCTGATGTTGGCTGGGTTTCTCACCCTTCTGTGAGGTGGGACCTCTGCTGTGAGGTAACTCCTGCCTGGCATGCTCACGTTGCCTTGGCAATGTGAGCCCTCAGGTGGCACTTGGAGCCTGCTGGGAATCTCCTCCCCTCAGTTATGAGAGCTCTGGATAAAACACATATGCCCTTTTTTGCCAAGTGCATTATTTTCCAAGTTCTGTCTCGTTTCCTATGCTTTAAGAGCTACTCCCGTGTACGTTCTGAAATCAGTTTCCAGCAATTCTGCCCCGCATTCAAGTCCTCTTCGCAGCCTTACTTCAGTATAATTTTGGATGATAGCTGTCATTTATAACTCCGCAGGTTTCTGAATTACAGTGTCCCTGAGCTCCTTTCTTCAACTCGCTTTCTTGTGAGCTGGCCGCAACACCGCAGGATCTCCTCAGGCCCTAATCTAGTTCCAGCATGGCACACGGAGCCTTTGGTTCATTTATCTTCCTGGTGGGAAATGAGAGTTAAATTTGCCCGTCCAGACACCTACAGATAGTCTCCCATTGCTTCTCCTTATTCCTGTTCATCTTCCGAAGAAATTGCAAACTGGGCCAAACAGGAGGTTAAAGGCACTGACTCTCCAAGTGGGGAGAGTGTTAGTAAAGCGTCTGGAATGTTGCACCCGAGTACCAGGGGACGAAAACTGAGACACATTTGAACACGTTTCCTGATCACACGGTGGATCATACTCTGGGTTCCACATGCATGTTTTAGCTGAAGGAAGAATCCCTTAAACCTGGAGAGTTGAGACCCATGGAATGGGTACCATGCAATATGACTTCAAAGAGTCTACATTTGCTAACCGAACCTCACCAATCCTATCACTGCTGCGTTTATGACACTGTACACACGCTTGATTCTCTTTTGGAGACATATAAATCCATAGGTTTTAAGATTCTTACTAGTCAGGTATATTCTTAGTCGTTTAATATGGGGTGTTGAGTCCACTTCGTTGAGCAAGGAGTAGCTCTTGTCTATTACATATTTGGCTTATGGAACAGTATCTGTGCTAATTTCAATCTCTGATTTTATGCCGCACCCCAACTCACCTTTCCCCTTAAGCAAGCATAAGTTGGTTTTCTACATTTGACACCCTGTTCTGTTTTGTAATTCAGTTCCTGTGTAGCCAAGTTTACATTCCGTGTAGTAGTGATATCTTATGATGTTCCTTTTTCTGTGTGACTTATTTCTCTTAGAATCATCATACCTGAATCCACTCATTATGCTGTCACGGGCCTGATGACATAGATTTCTTTGCTGAGTGATATTGCATTGTACGTAAGTACCACAATTTCTTTATCCATTTTTCGCTTTCTGCGATATTGAACCTGTACCGTAAACGAGGTTCTTGTAAACAGAGCCATCCCAAACTTTGGGGAGGCTGTGTCTTTTTGATTATTATTTCCCTAAGCTATACGACCATAAGTGGAAATGCCCTAGGCTCTGTTGCTTGGTTTTTTGGATGTTTCAGGAAACACCATACACTTCTCCAGAGTGGCTGTTGGCAATTTACATCCCGCCCATCAGCATAACAAGGCTCCCTGTTCTCCATGGCCTGTCCTGCCTTTCTGGATTTTACACTTTTTTCAGATGGCCCTTTTGACCGGGGGGCAGTGAGACTTCATTGTAGTGCAGATTTCCTTTGCAAGCTTGCTTGGTTGGCCAAAAAGGGCGTATGCGTTTTTTCCTGAATATATTCAGGAAAAAACGCATACGCCCTTTTTGGCCAAGTGCATCATTGTGGACGTTCTGCCTCTTTTCCTATGCTTTACATGTAATTCCAGTGTACCTCCTGAAATCGGTTTCCTGCAATTCTGCCCCGCTTTCAAGTACTATTGGCCGCCTTACTTCAATATATTTTTGAAAGATAGCTGTCATTTATAACTCTGCAGGTTTGTGAATTACAGTGCCCCTGAGCTCCTTTCTTCAACTCGCTTTCTTGTGAGCTGGCCGCAACACCGCAGGATTGCTTCAGGCCCTAGTTTGGTTCCGGCACGGCATGCTGAGCCTTTGGTTAATTCCTCTTCCTGGTGGGAAATGACAGTTAAATTTGCCCGTCCAGACACCTCCAACTAGTCTCTCATTGGTTCTCCCTATTCCTGTTCATTTTCCACAGAAATTGCAAACTGGGCCAAACAGGAGGTTAAAGGCACTGATCTCCAAGTGGGGAGAGTGTTAGTAAAGCGTCTGGAATGTTGCACCCGAGTACCAGGGGACGAAAACTGAGACACATTTGAACACGTTTCCCGATCACACGGTGGATCATACTCTGGGTTCCACATGAATGTTTTAGCTGAAGGAAGAATCCCTTAAACATGGAGAGTTGAGACCCATGGAATGGGTACCATGCAATATGACTTCAAAGGGTCTGCATTTGCTCACCGAACCTCACCAATCCTATCACTGCTGCGTTTATGCCGCTGTACACACGCTTGATTCTCTTTCGGAGACATATAAATCCATAGGTTTTAAGATTCTTACTAGTCAGGTATATTGTTAGGCATTTAATATGGGGTGTTGAGTCCACTTCGTTGAGCAAGGAGTAGCTCTTGTCTATTACATATTTGGCTTATGGAACGGTATCTGTGCTAATTTCAATCTCTGGTTTTATGCAGCACCCCAACTCACCTTTCCCCTTAAGCAATCATAAGTTGGTTTTCTACATTTGACACCCTGTTCTGTTTTGTAATTCAGTTCATGTGTAGCCAAGTTTACATTCCGTGTAGTAGTGATATCTTATGATGTTTCTTTTTCTGTGTGACTTATTTCACTTAGAATCATCGTACCTGAATCCACTCATTATGCTGCTACGGGCCTGATGACATAGATTTCATTGCTGAGTGATATTGCATTGTACGTAAGTACCACAACTTCTTTATCCATTTTTCGCTTTCTGTGATATTGAACTTGTACCGTAAACGAGGTTCTTGTAAACAGAGCCGTCCCAAACTTTGGGGTGGCTGTGTCTTTTTGATTTCAATTTTCCTAAGCTATAGGACCATAAGTGGAAGTGCCCTAGGCTCTGTTGCTTTGTTTTTTGGATGTTTCAGGAAACACCATACACTTCTCCAGAGTGGCTGCTGTCAATTTACATCCCGCCCATCAGCATAACAAGGCTCCCAGTCCTCCATGGCCTGTCCTGCCTTTCTGGATTTTACACTTTTTTCAGATGGCCCTTTTGACCGGGGGGCAGTGAGACTTCATTGTAGTGCAGATTTCCTTTGCAAGCTTGCTTGGTTGGCCAAAAAGGGCGTATGCGTTTTTTCCTGAATATATTCAGGAAAAAACGCATACGCCCTTTTTGGCCAAGTGCATCATTGTCGATGTTCTGTCTCTTTTCCTATGCTTTAAATGCAAATCCAGTCTACCTCCTGAAATCGGTTTCCTGAAATTCTGCCCTGCTTTCAAGTCCTCTTCGCAGCCTTACTTCAATATATTTTTGGACGTTATCTGTCATTTATAACTCTCCAGGTTTGTGAATTACAGGGCCCCTGAGCTCCTTTCTTCAACTCGCTTTCTTGTGAGCTGGCCGCAAACCCGCAAGACTGCTTCAGGCCCTAATCTGCTTCTGGCAGGGCACGCTGAGCCTTTGGTTAATTTCTCTTCCTGGTGGGAAATGAGTGTTAAATATGCCCGTCCAGACACCTACCTCACTCTCAACCCCTTGGTGATGTGGGTCCTCTGGTTTGTGGCCACCTTTTCTGGTTTCCTCACCTTTCGATGATGTGGCCCCACTAGTGTGAGGACACTCCTGCCTGGTTCTCATCCACGTGGTTATGTGGACCCCCTGGTGAGAGTCTGTTCCTGGCTTTGTTCCTCACCCACCTGTGAGGGAGACCCTCTGCTGATAGGTCACTCCTGCATGGCTGGCACACATTGCCTTGGTGAAGTCAGCCGTGTGGTGGCAGTTGGAGCGTGCTGGGAATCTCCTCCCCCCGGTGATGAGGGCCCTCTTGCGTCAGGCCCTAACTGCTGGGCTCACCAACTTTTCTTAGGGAGCCCAGTGATGCTTTGGCACTCCTCTTAGGATCCCATCTCCATGGAGATGTGGGCCTTCTGCTCTGAGGTCCCAACGGCTGGGTTGTTCACATTTTCATGATGTGGGCTCTCTGGTGTTCACAGAGGCCTGGATCCCATAGCCTCTGTGCTCTTGGCCGCCTGCTGGGAGGTTCCAACTGCTGGATTCCTCACTTTTTTAATTTTTTGGGCCCTCTGTTGTGAGGATCCTCCTGCCTGCCTCACTCCCAGCCCCTTCGTGATGTGTGTCGTCTGGTTTGAGGCCACATGTGCTGGGTTCCTCACCTTTCGATGATGTGGGACCAATGGTCTTAGGAGACTCCTGCCTGGTTCACATCCCCTTGGTGATGTGGGCCCTCTGTTGAGAGTCTGATCCTGGCTGGGTTCCTCACCCATCTGTGAGGTGGGCCGTCTGCTGTGAGGTCACTCCTGCCTGGCTTGCTCACCTCGCCTTGTGGACATGAGCCCTCTGGTGGCACTTGGAGCCTGCTGGGAGCCTCCTCTCCTCGGTGATGAGGGCCCTCTGGCGTCAGGCCCTAACTGCTGGGCTCCCCACATTTTGTGATGTGCGCCCAGTGGTGCGAGGACACTCCAGCCAGGTTCACATCCCCATTGGGATGTGGGCCTTCTGCTCTGAGGTCCCAAAGCCTGGGTTGCTCACAGTTTCATGATGTGGGCTCTCTGGTATTAGTTCACTCCTGCCTGCATCCCATAGCTTCTGTGCTCTGGGCCGCCTGCTGGGAGGTTCCAACTGCTGGATTCCTCACCTTTCTTATTCTTTGGGCCCTCTGTTTTTAGGCTACTCCTGCCTGCCTCACTCCCATTCCCTTTGTGATATGTGTCCTCTGATTTGAGGCCACATGTGCTGGGTTCCGCACCTTTCGATGATGTGACCCCACTGGAGGGAAGACAGTCCTGACTGGTTCCCATCCCCTTGCTGATGTGGGCCCTCAGGTGAGAGTCTGATCCTGGCTGGGTTCCTCACCCTTCTGTGAGGTGGGCCCTCTGCTGTGAGGTCAGTCATGCCTGTCTGGCACACGTCACCTTGGCGACGTGGGCCCTCTGGTGGCAGTTGGAGTGTGCTGGGATCCTCCTCCCCTCGGTGATGAGGGCCCTCTTGCCTTAGGCCATAACTGCTGGGCTCCCCACATTTTCTGATGTGCGCCAAGTGAGTGAGGACACTCTTGCCAGGTTCCCATCCCCATGGCGATATGGGCCTTCTGCTCTGAGGTCAAAACGGCTGGCTTGCTCACAGTACCAAGATGTGGGCCCTCTGCTGTGAGTTCACTCCGGCAAGGATCCCTTATCATCGGTGCTCTGAGCTGCCTGCTGGGAGGTTCCAACTGCTGGATTCCTCAACTTTTTTATTCTATGTGCCCTCTGTTGTGAGGCTCCTCCTGCCTGCCTCACTGCCAGCCCCTTGGTGATGACTGTCCTATGGCTTGAGGCCACATGTGCTGCGTTCCTCACCTTTCAATGATGTGACCCCACTCGTGTGAGGACACTCCTGCCTGGTTCCCATCCCCTTGGTGAGGTGGGCCCTCTGGCGAGAGTCTAATCCTGGCTGGGTTCCTCAACGTTCTGTGAGGTAGGCCCTCTGCTGTGAGGTCACTCCTGCCTGGCTGGCACACGTCACCTTGGAGACGTGAGCCCTCTGGTGGCAGTTGGAGCATGCAGGGCGCCTCCTCCTCTCGGTGATGACGGCCCTCTGGCGTCAGGCCCTAAATGGTGGGCTCCCCACATTTTCTGATGTGTGCCCAGTGGTGCGAGGACACTCCAGCCAGGTTCCCATTCCCATGGGGATGTGGTCCTTCTGCGCTGAGGTCTCAACTCCTGGGTTGCTCACAGTTTTGTGATGTGGGCCCTCTGCTGTGAGTTCACTGTGGCCTGGATCCCATAGCCTCGGTGTTCTGGGCCGCCTGCTGGAAGGTCTAAATGCTGGAATCCTCACGTTTTTTATATTATGTGCCCTGTGTTGTGAGGCTACTCCTGCCTGCCTCACTCCAAGGCCCTTGGTGATGTGGGTCCTCTGGTTTGAGGACACATGTGCTGGGTTCCTCACCTTAAGATGATGAGGCCCCACTGGTGTGAGGATAATCCTGACTGGGTCCCATCCCCTTTGTGATGTGGGCCCTCTGGTGAGAGTCTGATCCTGGCTGGGTTCCTCACCCATCTGTGAGGTGGGCCCTCTACTATCAGGTAACTCTTGCCTGGGTTGCTCACCTCGCCTTGTTGACATGAGCCCTCTGGTGGCAATTGGACCCTGCTGGGAGCCTCCTCAGCTCTGTGATGAGGGCCCTCTGACGTCAGGCCCTAACTGCTGGGCTCCCCAACTTTTCTTAGTGAGCCCAGTGTTGCTCAAGCACTCCTCTTAGGTTCCCATCCCCATGGGGATGTGGGCCTTCTGCTCTGAGGTTCCAACGGCTGGGTTGATCACAATTTCATGATGTGGGCTCTCTGGTGTTAGTTCACTGTGGCCTGGATCCCATAGCCTCTGTGGTCTTGGCTGCCTGCTGGGAGGTTCCAAATGCTCGATTCCTCAACTTTTGTATTCTATGGGTCCTGTGTTGTGATGCTCCTCCTGCCTGCCTCACTCGCAACCCCTTCGTGATGTGGGTCTTCTGGTTTGAGGCCACATGTGCTGGGTTAGGCAACTTTCAATGATGTGGCCCCACTGGTGTGAGGACACTCCTGTCTGGTTCCCATCCCCTTGGTGATGTGGGCCTTCTGGTGACAGTCTTATCCTGGCTGGGTTCCTCACTCTTCTGTGAGGTAGGCCCTCTGCTGTGAGGTCAATCCTGCCTGACTTGCACACATCACCTTGGCGACGTGGGCCCTCTGTTGGCACATGGAACCTGCTGGGAGCCTCCTGCCCTCGGTGATGACGGCCCTCTAGCATCAGGCTCTAACTGCTGGGCTCCCCACGTTTTCTGATGTGAGCCCAGTGATGCCAGGACACTCCTGTCAGGTTCCCATCCCCATGGGGATGTGGGCTTTCTGCTCTGAGGTCCCAATGCCTGGGTTGCTCACAGTTTCATGATGTGGGCTCTCTGGTGTTAGTTAACTCCTGCCTGCATCCCATAGCTTCTGTGCTCTCGGCCGCCTGCTGGGAGGTTCCAAATGCTGGATTCCTCACTTTTTTTATTCTTTGGGCCCTCTGTTTTTAGGCTACTCCTACCTGCCTCACTCCCATCCCCTTTGTGATGTATGTCCTCTGATATGAGGCCACATGTGCTGGGTTCCTCACCTTTCGATGATGTGGCCCCACTGGTGGGAGGACAGTCCTGACTGGTTCCCATCCCCTTGGTGTTGTGGGCCCTCTGGTGAGAGTCTCATCCTGCCTCGGTTCCTCACCCTTCTGTGAGATAGGCCCTCTGCTGTGAGGTCACTACTGCCTGGCTGGCGCATGCCACCTTGTAGACGTGGTCCCTCTGTTGGCAGTTGGAACCTGCTGGGAGTCTCCTCCCCTCAGTTATGAGGGCCCCCTGGCATCAGGCCCTAACTGCTGGGCTCCTAACATTTTCTGATATGTGCTAAGTGGTGCAAAGCCACTCCTGCCAGGTTCCCATCCCAGTGGGGATGTGGGCCTTCTGTTCTGAGGTCCCAACAGCTGGGCTGCTCACAGGTTCATGATGTGGGCCCTCTGCTGTGAGTTCACTGCGGCCTGGATCCCATAGCCTCGGTGCTCTGGGCCACTTGCTGGGAGGTTCCAACTGCTGGATTCCTCAACTTTTATATTCTATGGACCCTGTGTTGTGAGGCCAGTCCTGCCAGCCTCATTCCGAACCCCTTGGTGATGTGGTTCCTCTGGTTTGAGGACACATGTGCTGGGATCCTCACCTTTCGATGATGTTGTCCCACTGGTGTGGGGACACTCCTGCCTGGTTCCCATCCCCTGGGTGATGTGGGCCCTCTGGTGAGAGTCTGATCCTGGCTGGGTTCCTCACCCTTCTGTGAGGTGGGCCCTCTGCTGTGAGGTCATTCGTGCCTGGTTGGCACACATCGCCTTGGCGACGTCAGCCCTCTGGTGGCAGTTGGAGCCTGCTGGGAGCCTCCTCTTCTCGGTGATGAGTGCCCTCTGGCGTCAGGCCCTAACTGCTGGTCGCCCAAAATTTTCTGATATGTTCTCAGTGGTGCGAGGACACTCCTACCAGAATTCCATCCCCATGGGGATGTGGGCCTCCTGCTCTGAGGTCCCAATGGCTGGGTTGCTCAGTTTCATGACATGGGCCCTGTTCTGTGAGTTCACTGTGGCCTGGATCCCATAGCCTCAGTGCTCTGGGCCGCCTGCTGGGAGGTTCCAACTGCTGGATTCCTCACTTTTTTATTCTATGTGCCCAGTGTTGTGAGGCTACTCCTGCCTGCCTCACTCCGAGGTCCTTGGTGATGTGGGTCCTCTGGTTTGAGGACACATGTGCTGAGTACCTCAGCTTTCGATGATGTGGCCCCACTGATGTGAAGACACTCCTGCCTGGTTCCCATCCCCTTGGTGATGTGGGCCCTCTGGTGAGAGTCTGATGTTGGCTGGGTTTCTCACCCTTCTGTGAGGTGGGACCTCTGCTGTGAGGTAACTCCTGCCTGGCATGCTCACGTTGCCTTGGCAATGTGAGCCCTCAGGTGGCACTTGGAGCCTGCTGGGAATCTCCTCCCCTCAGTTATGAGAGCTCTGGATAAAACACATATGCCCTTTTTTGCCAAGTGCATTATTTTCCAAGTTCTGTCTCTTTTCCTATGCTTTAAGAGCTACTCCCGTGTACGTTCTGAAATCAGTTTCCAGCAATTCTGCCCCGCATTCAACTCCTCTTCGCAGACTTACTTCAGTATAATTTTGGATGATAGCTGTCATTTATAACTCCGCAGGTTTCTGAATTACAGTGCCCCTGAGCTCCTTTCTTCAACTCACTTTCTTGTGAGCTGGCCGCAACACCACAGGATCTCCTCAGGCCCTAATCTAGTTCCAGCATGGCACACGGAACCTTTGGTTCATTTATCTTCCTGGTGGGAAATGAGAGTTAAATTTGCCGTTCCAGACACCTACAGATAGTCTCCCATTGCTTCTCCTTATTCCTGTTCATCTTCCGAAGAAATTGCAAACTGGGCCAAACAGGAGGTTAAAGGCACTGACTCTCCAAGTGGGGAGAGTGTTAGTAAAGCGTCTGGAATGTTGCACCCAAGTACCAGGGGACGAAAACTGAGACACATTTGAACACGTTTCCCGATCACACGGTGGATCATACTCTGGGTTCCACATGCATGTTTTAGCTGAAGGAAGAATCCCTTAAACCTGGAGAGTTGAGACCCATGGAATGGGTACCATGCAATATGACTTCAAAGAGTCTGCATTTGCTAACCGAACCTCACCAATCCTATCACTGCTGCGTTTATGACACTGTACACACGCTTGATTCTCTTTCGGAGACATATAAATCCATAGGTTTTAAGATTCTTACTAGTCAGGTATATTCTTAGGCGTTTAATATGGGGTGTTGAGTCCACTTCGTTGAGCAAAGAGTAGCTCTTGTCTATTACATATTTGGCTTATGGAACAGTATCTGTGCTAATTTCAATCTCTGATTTTATGCCGCACCCCAACTCACCTTTCCCCTTAAGCAAGCATAAGTTGGTTTTCTACATTTGACACCCTGTTCTGTTTTGTAATTCAGTTCCTGTGTAGCCAAGTTTACATTCCGTGTAGTAGTGATATCTTATGATGTTTCTTTTTCTGTGTGACTTATTTCTCTTAGAATCATCATACCTGAATCCACTCATTATGCTGTCACGGGCCTGATGACATAGATTTCTTTGCTGAGTGATATTGCATTGTACGTAAGTACCACAATTTCTTTATCCATTTTTCGCTTTCTGCGATATTGAACCTGTACCGTAAACGAGGTTCTTGTAAACAGAGCCATCCCAAACTTTGGGGAGGCTGTGTCTTTTTGATTATTATTTCCCTAAGCTATACGACCATAAGTGGAAATGCCCTAGGCTCTGTTGCTTGTTTTTTTGGATGTTTCAGGAAACACCATACACTTCTCCAGAGTGGCTGTTGGCAATTTACATCCCGCCCATCAGCATAACAAGGCTCCCAGTTCTCCATGGCCTGTCCTGCCTTTCTGGATTTTACACTTTTTTCAGATGGCCCTTTTGACCAGGGGGCAGTGAGACTTCATTGTAGTGCAGATTTCCTTTGCAAGCTTGCTTGGTTGGCCAAAAAGGGCGTATGCGTTTTTTCCTGAATATATTCAGGAAAAAACGCATACGCCCTTTTTGGCCAAGTGCATCATTGTGGACATTCTGCCTCTTTTCCTATGCTTTACATGCAATTCCAGTCTACCTCCTGAAATCGTTTTCCTGCAATTCTGCCCCGCTTTCAACTCCTCTTGGCAGCCTTACTTTAAGATATTTTTGGAAGATGGCTGTCATTTATAACTCTGCAGGTTTGTGAATTACAGTGCCCCTGAGCTCCTTTCTTCAACTCGCTTTCTTGTGAGCTGGCCGCAACACCGCAGGATTGCTTCGGACCCTAGTGTGGTTCCGGCATGGCACGCTGAGCCTTTGGTTAATTCCTCTTCCTGGTGGGAAATGAGAGTTAAATTTGCCCGTCCGGACACCTCCACCTAGTCTCTCATTGGTTCTCCCTATTCCTGTTCATTTTCCACAGAAATTGCAAACTGGGCCAAACAGGAGGTTAAAGTCACTGACACTCCAAGTGGG
Organism: Leucopleurus acutus; assembly: GCF_964270905.1. Taxonomy (NCBI): domain Eukaryota; kingdom Metazoa; phylum Chordata; class Mammalia; order Artiodactyla; family Delphinidae; genus Leucopleurus; species Leucopleurus acutus. Next base: position 227,263 of record NW_028138993.1, read on the forward strand.
GAGAGTGTTAGTAAAGCATCTGGAATGTTGCACCCGAGTACCAGGGGACGAAAACTGAGACACATTTGAACACGTTTTCCGATCACACGGTGGATCATACTCTGGGTTCCACATGCATGTTTTAGCTGAAGGAAGAATCCCTTAAACATGGAGAGTTGAGACCCATGGAATGGGTACCATGCAATATGACTTGAAAGGGTCTGCATTTGCTCACCGAACCTCACCAATCCTATCACTGCTGCGCTTATGCCGCTGTACACACGCTTGATTCTCTTTCGGAGACATATAAATCCATAGGTTTTAAGATTCTTACTAGTCAGGTATATTCTTAGGCGTTTAATATGGGGTGTTGAGTCCACTTCGTTGAGCAAGGAGTAGCTCTTGTCTATTACATATTTGGCTTATGGAACGGTATCTGTGCTAATTTCAATCTCTGGTTTTATGAAGCACCCCAACTCACCTTTCCCCTTAAGCAAGCATAAGTTGGTTTTCCACATTTGAGGCCCTGTTCTGTTTTGTAATTCAGTTCTTGTCTGGCCAAGTTTACATTCCGTGTAGTAGTGATATCTTATGATGTTTCTTTTTCTGTGTGACTTATTTCACTTAGAATCATCGTACCTGAATCCACTCATTATGCTGCTACGGGCCTGATGACATAGATTTCATTGCTGAGTGATATTGCATTGTACGTAAGTACCACAACTTCTTTATCCATTTTTCGCTTTCTGTGATATTGAACTTGTACCGTAAACGAGGTTCTTGTAAACAGAGCCGGCCCAAACTTTGGGGTGGCTGTGTCTTTTGGATTTTAATTTCCCTAAGCTATAGGACCATAAGTGGAAGTGCTCTAGGCTCTGTTGCTTTGTTTTTTGGATGTTTCAGGAAACACCATACACTTCTCCAGAGTGGCTGTTGGCAATTTACATGCCGCCCATCAGCATAACAAGGCTCCCAGTTCTCCATGGCCTGTCCTGCCTTTCTGGATTTTACACTTTTTTCAGATAGCCCTTTTGACCGGGGGGCAGTGAGACTTCATTGTAGTGCAGATTTCCTTTGCAAGCTTGCTTGGTTGGCCAAAAAGGGCGTATGCGTTTTTTCCTGAATATATTCAGGAAAAAACGCATACGCCCTTTTTGGCCAAGTGCATCATTGTCGATGTTCTGTCTCTTTTCCTATGCTTTAAATGCAAATCCAGTCTACCTCCTGAAATCGGTTTCCTGAAATTCTGCCCTGCTTTCAAGTCCTCTTCGCAGCCTTACTTCAATATATTTTTGGACGTTATCTGTCATTTATAACTCTCCAGGTTTGTGAATTACAGGGCCCCTGAGCTCCTTTCTTCAACTCGCTTTCTTGTGAGCTGGCCGCAAACCCGCAAGACTGCTTCAGGCCCTAATCTGCTTCTGGCAGGGCACGCTGAGCCTTTGGTTAATTTCTCTTCCTGGTGGGAAATGAGTGTTAAATATGCCCGTCCAGACACCTACCTCACTCTCAACCCCTTGGTGATGTGGGTCCTCTGGTTTGTGGCCACCTTTTCTGGGTTCCTCACCTTTCGATGATGTGGCCCCACTAGTGTGAGGACACTCCTGCCTGGTTCTCATCCACGTGGTTATGTGGACCCCCTGGTGAGAGTCTGTTCCTGGCTTTGTTCCTCACCCACCTGTGAGGGAGACCCTCTGCTGATAGGTCACTCCTGCATGGCTGGCACACATTGCCTTGGTGAAGTCAGCCGTGTGGTGGCAGTTGGAGCGTGCTGGGAATCTCCTCCCCCTGGTGATGAGGGCCCTCTTGCGTCAGGCCCTAACTGCTGGGCTCACCAACTTTTCTTAGGGAGCCCAGTGATGCTTTGGCACTCCTCTTAGGATCCCATCTCCATGGAGATGTGGGCCTTCTGCTCTGAGGTCCCAACGGCTGGGTTGTTCACATTTTCATGATGTGGGCTCTCTGGTGTTCACAGAGGCCTGGATCCCATAGCCTCTGTGCTCTTGGCCGCCTGCTGGGAGGTTCCAACTGCTGGATTCCTCACTTTTTTAATTTTTTGGGCCCTCTGTTGTGAGGATCCTCCTGCCTGCCTCACTCCCAGCCCCTTCGTGATGTGTGTCGTCTGGTTTGAGGCCACATGTGCTGGGTTCCTCACCTTTCGATGATGTGGGACCAATGGTCTTAGGAGACTCCTGCCTGGTTCACATCCCCTTGGTGATGTGGGCCCTCTGTTGAGAGTCTGATCCTGGCTGGGTTCCTCACCCATCTGTGAGGTGGGCCGTCTGCTGTGAGGTCACTCCTGCCTGGCTTGCTCACCTCGCCTTGTGGACATGAGCCCTCTGGTGGCACTTGGAGCCTGCTGGGAGCCTCCTCTCCTGGGTGATGAGGGCCCTCTGGCGTCAGGCCCTAACTGCTGGGCTCCCCACATTTTGTGATGTGCGCCCAGTGGTGCGAGGACACTCCAGCCAGGTTCACATCCCCATTGGGGTGTGGGCCTTCTGCTCTGAGGTCCCAAAGCCTGGGTTGCTCACAGTTTCATGATGTGGGCTCTCTGCTGTTAGTTCACTCCTGCCTGCATCCCATAGCTTCTGTGCTCTGGGCCGCCTGCTGGGAGGTTCCAACTGCTGGATTCCTCACCTTTCTTATTCTTTGGGCCCTCTGTTTTTAGGCTACTCCTGCCTGCCTCACTCCCATTCCCTTTGTGATATGTGTCCTCTGATTTGAGGCCACATGTGCTGGGTTCCGCACCTTTCGATGATGTGACCCCACTGGAGGGAAGACAGTCCTGACTGGTTCCCATCCCCTTGCTGATGTGGGCCCTCAGGTGAGAGTCTGATCCTGGCTGGGTTCCTCACCCTTCTGTGAGGTGGGCCCTCTGCTGTGAGGTCAGTCATGCCTGTCTGGCACACGTCACCTTGGCGACGTGGGCCCTCTGGTGGCAGTTGGAGTGTGCTGGGATCCTCCTCCCCTCGGTGATGAGGGCCCTCTTGCCTTAGGCCATAACTGCTGGGCTCCCCACATTTTCTGATGTGCGCCAAGTGAGTGAGGACACTCTTGCCAGGTTCCCATCCCCATGGCGATATGGGCCTTCTGCTCTGAGGTCAAAACGGCTGGCTTGCTCACAGTACCAAGATGTGGGCCCTCTGCTGTGAGTTCACTCCGGCAAGGATCCCTTATCATCGGTGCTCTGAGCCGCCTGCTGGGAGGTTCCAACTGCTGGATTCCTCAACTTTTTTATTCTATGTGCCCTCTGTTGTGAGGCTCCTCCTGCCTGCCTCACTGCCAGCCCCTTGGTGATGACTGTCCTATGGCTTGAGGCCACATGTGCTGCGTTCCTCCTTTCGATGATGTGACCCCACTCGTGTGAGGACACTCCTGCCTGGTTCCCATCCCCTTGGTGAGGTGGGCCCTCTGGCGAGAGTCTAATCCTGGCTGGGCTCCTCAACGTTCTGTGAGGTAGGCCCTCTGCTGTGAGGTCACTCCTGCCTGGCTGGCACACGTCACCTTGGAGACGTGAGCCCTCTGGTGGCAGTTGGAGCGTGCAGGGCGCCTCCTCCTCTCGGTGATGACGGCCCTCTGGCGTCAGGCCCTAAATGGTGGGCTCCCCACATTTTCTGATGTGCGCCCAGTGGTGCGAGGACACTCCAGCCAGGTTCCCATTCCCATGGGGATGTGGTCCTTCTGCGCTGAGGTCTCAACTCCTGGGTTGCTCACAGTTTTGTGATGTGGGCCCTCTGCTGTGAGTTCACTGTGGCCTGGATCCCATAGCCTCGGTGTTCTGGGCCGCCTGCTGGAAGGTCTAAATGCTGGAATCCTCACGTTTTTTTATATTATGTGCCCTGTGTTGTGAGGCTACTCCTGCCTGCCTCACTCCAAGGCCCTTGGTGATGTGGGTCCTCTGGTTTGAGGACACATGTGCTGGGTTCCTCACCTTAAGATGATGAGGCCCCACTGGTGTGAGGATAATCCTGACTGGGTCCCATCCCCTTTGTGATGTGGGCCCTCTGGTGAGAGTCTGATCCTGGCTGGGTTCCTCACCCATCTGTGAGGTGGGCCCTCTACTATCAGGTAACTCTTGCCTGGGTTGCTCACCTCGCCTTGTTGACATGAGCCCTCTGGTGGCAATTGGACCCTGCTGGGAGCCTCCTCAGCTCTGTGATGAGGGCCCTCTGACGTCAGGCCCTAACTGCTGGGCTCCCCAACTTTTCTTAGTGAGCCCAGTGTTGCTCAAGCACTCCTCTTAGGTTCCCATCCCCATGGGGATGTGGGCCTTCTGCTCTGAGGTTCCAACGGCTGGGTTGATCACAGTTTCATGATGTGGGCTCTCTGGTGTTAGTTCACTGTGGCCTGGATCCCATAGCCTCTGTGGTCTTGGCTGCCTGCTGGGAGGTTCCAAATGCTCGATTCCTCAACTTTTGTATTCTATGGGTCCTGTGTTGTGATGCTCCTCCTGCCTGCCTCACTCGCAACCCCTTCGTGATGTGGGTCTTCTGGTTTGAGGCCACATGTGCTGGGTTAGGCAACTTTCAATGATGTGGCCCCACTGGTGTGAGGACACTCCTGTCTGGTTCCCATCCCCTTGGTGATGTGGGCCTTCTGGTGACAGTCTTATCCTGGCTGGGTTCCTCACTCTTCTGTGAGGTAGGCCCTCTGCTGTGAGGTCAATCCTGCCTGACTTGCACACATCACCTTGGCGACGTGGGCCCTCTGTTGGCACATGGAACCTGCTGGGAGCCTCCTGCCCTCGGTGATGACGGCCCTCTAGCATCAGGCTCTAACTGCTGGGCTCCCCACGTTTTCTGATGTGAGCCCAGTGATGCCAGGACACTCCTGTCAGGTTCCCATCCCCATGGGGATGTGGGCTTTCTGCTCTGAGGTCCCAATGCCTGGGTTGCTCACAGTTTCATGATGTGGGCTCTCTGGTGTTAGTTAACTCCTGCCTGCATCCCATAGCTTCTGTGCTCTCGGCCGCCTGCTGGGAGGTTCCAAATGCTGGATTCCTCACTTTTTTTATTCTTTGGGCCCTCTGTTTTTAGGCTACTCCTACCTGCCTCACTCCCATCCCCTTTGTGATGTATGTCCTCTGATATGAGGCCACATGTGCTGGGTTCCTCACCTTTCGATGATGTGGCCCCACTGGTGGGAGGACAGTCCTGACTGGTTCCCATCCCCTTGGTGTTGTGGGCCCTCTGGTGAGAGTCTCATCCTGCCTCGGTTCCTCACCCTTCTGTGAGATAGGCCCTCTGCTGTGAGGTCACTACTGCCTGGCTGGCGCATGCCACCTTGTAGACGTGGTCCCTCTGTTGGCAGTTGGAACCTGCTGGGAGTCTCCTCCCCTCAGTTATGAGGGCCCCCTGGCATCAGGCCCTAACTGCTGGGCTCCTAACATTTTCTGATATGTGCTAAGTGGTGCAAAGCCACTCCTGCCAGGTTCCCATCCCAATGGGGATGTGGGCCTTCTGTTCTGAGGTCCCAACAGCTGGGCTGCTCACAGGTTCATGATGTGGGCCCTCTGCTGTGAGTTCACTGCGGCCTGGATCCCATAGCCTCGGTGCTCTGGGCCACTTGCTGGGAGGTTCCAACTGCTGGATTCCTCAACTTTTATATTCTATGGACCCTGTGTTGTGAGGCCAGTCCTGCCAGCCTCATTCCGAACCCCTTGGTGATGTGGTTCCTCTGGTTTGAGGACACATGTGCTGGGATCCTCACCTTTCGATGATGTTGTCCCACTGGTGTGGGGACACTCCTGCCTGGTTCCCATCCCCTTGGTGATGTGGGCCCTCTGGTGAGAGTCTGATCCTGGCTGTGTTCCTCACCCTTCTGTGAGGTGGGCCCTCTGCTGTGAGGTCATTCGTGCCTGGTTGGCACACATCGCCTTGGCGACGTCAGCCCTCTGGTGGCAGTTGGAGCCTGCTGGGAGCCTCCTTCCCTTTGTGATGAGGGTCCTCTGGCGTCAGGCCCTAACTGCTGGTCGCCCAAAATTTTCTGATACGTTCTCAGTGGTGCGAGGACACTCCTACCAGAATTCCATCCCCATGGGGATGTGGGCCTCCTGCTCTGAGGTCCCAATGGCTGGGTTGCTCAGTTTCATGACATGGGCCCTGTTCTGTGAGTTCACTGTGGCCTGGATCCCATAGCCTCGGTGCTCTGGGCCGCCTGCTGGGAGGTTCCAACTGCTGGATTCCTCACTTTTTTATTCTATGTGCCCAGTGTTGTGAGGCTACTCCTGCCTGCCTCACTCCGAGGTCCTTGGTGATGTGGGTCCTCTGGTTTGAGGACACATGTGCTGAGTACCTCAGCTTTCAATGATGTGGCCCCACTGATGTGAAGACACTCCTGCCTGGTTCCCATCCCCTTGGTGATGTGGGCCCTCTGGTGAGAGTCTGATGTTGGCTGGGTTTCTCACCCTTCTGTGAGGTGGGACCTCTGCTGTGAGGTAACTCCTGCCTGGCATGCTCACGTTGCCTTGGCAATGTGAGCCCTCAGGTGGCACTTGGAGCCTGCTGGGAATCTCCTCCCCTCAGTTATGAGAGCTCTGGATAAAACACATATGCCCTTTTTTGCCAAGTGCATTATTTTCCAAGTTCTGTCTCGTTTCCTATGCTTTAAGAGCTACTCCCGTGTACGTTCTGAAATCAGTTTCCAGCAATTCTGCCCCGCATTCAAGTCCTCTTCGCAGCCTTACTTCAGTATAATTTTGGATGATAGCTGTCATTTATAACTCCGCAGGTTTCTGAATTACAGTGTCCCTGAGCTCCTTTCTTCAACTCGCTTTCTTGTGAGCTGGCCGCAACACCGCAGGATCTCCTCAGGCCCTAATCTAGTTCCAGCATGGCACACGGAGCCTTTGGTTCATTTATCTTCCTGGTGGGAAATGAGAGTTAAATTTGCCCGTCCAGACACCTACAGATAGTCTCCCATTGCTTCTCCTTATTCCTGTTCATCTTCCGAAGAAATTGCAAACTGGGCCAAACAGGAGGTTAAAGGCACTGACTCTCCAAGTGGGGAGAGTGTTAGTAAAGCGTCTGGAATGTTGCACCCGAGTACCAGGGGACGAAAACTGAGACACATTTGAACACGTTTCCCGATCACACGGTGGATCATACTCTGGGTTCCACATGCATGTTTTAGCTGAAGGAAGAATCCCTTAAACCTGGAGAGTTGAGACCCATGGAATGGGTACCATGCAATATGACTTCAAAGAGTCTACATTTGCTAACCGAACCTCACCAATCCTATCACTGCTGCGTTTATGACACTGTACACACGCTTGATTCTCTTTCGGAGACATATAAATCCATAGGTTTTAAGATTCTTACTAGTCAGGTATATTCTTAGGCGTTTAATATGGGGTGTTGAGTCCACTTCGTTGAGCAAGGAGTAGCTCTTGTCTATTACATATTTGGCTTATGGAACAGTATCTGTGCTAATTTCAATCTCTGATTTTATGCCGCACCCCAACTCACCTTTCCCCTTAAGCAAGCATAAGTTGGTTTTCTACATTTGACACCCTGTTCTGTTTTGTAATTCAGTTCCTGTGTAGCCAAGTTTACATTCCGTGTAGTAGTGATATCTTATGATGTTTCTTTTTCTGTGTGACTTATTTCTCTTAGAATCATCATACCTGAATCCACTCATTATGCTGTCACGGGCCTGATGACATAGATTTCTTTGCTGAGTGATATTGCATTGTACGTAAGTACCACAATTTCTTTATCCATTTTTCGCTTTCTGCGATATTGAACCTGTACCGTAAACGAGGTTCTTGTAAACAGAGCCATCCCAAACTTTGGGGAGGCTGTGTCTTTTTGATTATTATTTCCCTAAGCTATACGACCATAAGTGGAAATGCCCTAGGCTCTGTTGCTTGGTTTTTTGGATGTTTCAGGAAACACCATACACTTCTCCAGAGTGGCTGTTGGCAATTTACATCCCGCCCATCAGCATAACAAGGCTCCCAGTTCTCCATGGCCTGTCCTGCCTTTCTGGATTTTACACTTTTTTCAGATGGCCCTTTTGACCAGGGGGCAGTGAGACTTCATTGTAGTGCAGATTTCCTTTGCAAGCTTGCTTGGTTGGCCAAAAAGGGCGTATGCGTTTTTTCCTGAATATATTCAGGAAAAAACGCATACGCCCTTTTTGGCCAAGTGCATCATTGTGGACATTCTGCCTCTTTTCCTATGCTTTACATGCAATTCCAGTCTACCTCCTGAAATCGGTTTCCTGCAATTCTGCCCCGCTTTCAACTCCTCTTGGCAGCCTTACTTTAATATATTTTTGGAAGATGGCTGTCATTTATAACTCTGCAGGTTTGTGAATTACAGTGCCCCTGAGCTCCTTTCTTCAACTCGCTTTCTTGTGAGCTGGCCGCAACACCGCAGGATTGCTTCGGAACCTAGTGTGGTTCTGGCATGGCACGCTGAGCCTTTGGTTAATTCCTCTTCCTGGTGGGAAATGAGAGTTAAATTTGCCCGTCCGGACAACTCCACCTAGTCTCTGATTGGTTCTCCCTATTCCTGTTCATTTTCCACAGAAATTGCAAACTGGGCCAAACAGGAGGTTAAAGTCACTGACACTCCAAGTGGGGAGAGTGTTAGTAAAGCATCTGGAATGTTGCACCCGAGTACCAGGGGACGAAAACTGAGACACATTTGAACACGTTTTCCGATCACACGGTGGATCATACTCTGGGTTCCACATGCATGTTTTAGCTGAAGGAAGAATCCCTTAAACCTGGAGAGTTGAGACCCATGGAATGGGTACCATGCAATATGACTTCAAAGGGTCTGCATTTGCTCACCGAACCTCACCAATCCAATCACTGCTGCGCTTATGCCGCTGTACACACGCTTGATTCTCTTTCGGAGACATATAAATCCATAGGTTTTAAGATTCTTACTAGTCAGGTATATTCTTAGGCGTTTAATATGGGGTGTTGAGTCCACTTCGTTGAGCAAGGAGTAGCTCTTGTCTATTACATATTTGGCTTATGGAACGGTATCTGTGCTAATTTCAATCTCTGGTTTTATGAAGCACCCCAACTCACCTTTCCCCTTAAGCAAGCATAAGTTGGTTTTCTACATTTGACACCCTGTTCTGTTTTGTAATTCAGTTCTTGTCTGGTCAAGTTTACATTCCGTGTAGTAGTGATATCTTATGATGTTTCTTTTTCTGTGTGACTTATTTCACTTAGAATCATCGTACCTGAATCCACTCATTATGCTGCTACGGGCCTGATGACATAGATTTCATTGCTGAGTGATATTGCATTGTACGTAAGTACCACAACTTCTTTATCCATTTTTCGCTTTCTGTGATATTGAACTTGTACCGTAAACGAGGTTCTTGTAAACAGAGCCCGCCCAAACTTTGGGGTGGCTGTGTCTTTTGGATTTTAATTTCCCTAAGCTATAGGACCATAAGTGGAAGTGCCCTAGGCTCTGTTGCTTTGTTTTTTGGATGTTTCAGGAAACACCATACACTTCTCCAGAGTGGCTGTTGGCAATTTACATGCCGCCCATCAGCATAACAACGCTCCCAGTTCTCCATGGCCTGTCCTGCCTTTCTGGATTTTACACTTTTTTCAGATAGCCCTTTTGACCAGGGGGCAGTGAGACTTCATTGTAGTGCAGATTTCCTTTGCAAGCTTGCTTGGTTGGCCAAAAAGGGCGTATGCGTTTTTTCCTGAATATATTCAGGAAAAAACGCATACGCCCTTTTTGGCCAAGTGCATCATTGTGGACATTCTGCCTCTTTTCCTATGCTTTACATGCAATTCCAGTCTACCTCCTGAAATCGGTTTCCTGCAATTCTGCCCCGCTTTCAACTCCTCTTGGCAGCCTTACTTTAATATATTTTTGGAAGATGGCTGTCATTTATAACTCTGCAGGTTTGTGAATTACAGTGCCCCTGAGCTCCTTTCTTCAACTCGCTTTCTTGTGAGCTGGCCGCAACACCGCAGGATTGCTTCGGAACCTAGTGTGGTTCTGGCATGGCACGCTGAGCCTTTGATTAATTCCTCTTCCTGGTGGGAAATGAGAGTTAAATTTGCCCGTCCGGACACCTCCACCTAGTCTCTCATTGGTTCTCCCTATTCCTGTTCATTTTCCACAGAAATTGCAAACTGGGCCAAACAGGAGGTTAAAGTCACTGACACTCCAAGTGGGGAGAGTGTTAGTAAAGCATCTGGAATGTTGCACCCGAGTACCAGGGGACGAAAACTGAGACACATTTGAACACGTTTTCCGATCACACGGTGGATCATACTCTGGGTTCCACATGCATGTTTTAGCTGAAGGAAGAATCCCTTAAACCTGGAGAGTTGAGACCCATGGAATGGGTACCATGCAATATGACTTCAAAGGGTCTGCATTTGCTCACCGAACCTCACCAATCCTATCACTGCTGCGCTTATGCCGCTGTACACACGCTTGACTCTCTTTCGGAGACATATAAATCCATAGGTTTTAAGATTCTTACTAGTCAGGTATATTCTTAGGCGTTTAATATGGGGTGTTGAGTCCACTTCGTTGAGCAAGGAGTAGCTCTTGTCTATTACATATTTGGCTTATGGAACGGTATCTGTGCTAATTTCAATCTCTGGTTTTATGAAGCACCCCAACTCACCTTTCCCCTTAAGCAAGCATAAGTTGGTTTTCTACATTTGAGGCCCTGTTCTGTTTTGTAATTCAGTTCTTGTCTGGTCAAGTTTACATTCCGTGTAGTAGTGATATCTTATGATGTTTCTTTTTCTGTGTGACTTATTTCACTTAGAATCATCGTACCTGAATCCACTCATTATGCTGCTACGGGCCTGATGACATAGATTTCATTGCTGAGTGATATTGCATTGTACGTAAGTACCACAACTTCTTTATCCATTTTTCGCTTTCTGTGATATTGAACTTGTACCGTAAACGAGGTTCTTGTAAACAGAGCCGGCCCAAACTTTGGGGTGGCTGTGTCTTTTGGATTTTAATTTCCCTAAGCTATAGGACCATAAGTGGAAGTGCCCTAGGCTCTGTTGCTTTGTTTTTTGGATGTTTCAGGAAACACCATACACTTCTCCAGAGTGGCTGTTGGCAATTTACATGCCGCCCATCAGCATAACAAGGCTCCCAGTTCTCCATGGCCTGTCCTGCCTTTCTGGATTTTACACTTTTTTCAGATAGCCCTTTTGACCGGGGGGCAGTGAGACTTCATTGTAGTGCAGATTTCCTTTGCAAGCTTGCTTGGTTGGCCAAAAAGGGCGTATGCGTTTTTTCCTGAATATATTCAGGAAAAAACGCATACGCCCTTTTTGGCCAAGTGCATCATTGTCGATGTTCTGTCTCTTTTCCTATGCTTTAAATGCAAATCCAGTCTACCTCCTGAAATCGGTTTCCTGAAATTCTGCCCTGCTTTCAAGTCCTCTTCGCAGCCTTACTTCAATATATTTTTGGACGTTATCTGTCATTTATAACTCTCCAGGTTTGTGAATTACAGGGCCCCTGAGCTCCTTTCTTCAACTCGCTTTCTTGTGAGCTGGCCGCAAACCCGCAAGACTGCTTCAGGCCCTAATCTGCTTCTGGCAGGGCACGCTGAGCCTTTGGTTAATTTCTCTTCCTGGTGGGAAATGAGTGTTAAATATGCCCGTCCAGACACCTACCTCACTCTCAACCCCTTGGTGATGTGGGTCCTCTGGTTTGTGGCCACCTTTTCTGGGTTCCTCACCTTTCGATGATGTGGCCCCACTAGTGTGAGGACACTCCTGCCTGGTTCTCATCCACGTGGTTATGTGGACCCCCTGGTGAGAGTCTGTTCCTGGCTTTATTCCTCACCCACCTGTGAGGGAGACCCTCTGCTGATAGGTCACTCCTGCATGGCTGGCACACATTGCCTTGGTGAAGTCAGCCGTGTGGTGGCAGTTGGAGCGTGCTGGGAATCTCCTCCCCCCGGTGATGAGGGCCCTCTTGCGTCAGGCCCTAACTGCTGGGCTCACCAACTTTTCTTAGGGAGCCCAGTGATGCTTTGGCACTCCTCTTAGGATCCCATCTCCATGGAGATGTGGGCCTTCTGCTCTGAGGTCCCAACGGCTGGGTTGTTCACATTTTCATGATGTGGGCTCTCTGGTGTTCACAGAGGCCTGGATCCCATAGCCTCTGTGCTCTTGGCCGCCTGCTGGGAGGTTCCAACTGCTGGATTCCTCACTTTTTTAATTTTTTGGGCCCTCTGTTGTGAGGATACTCCTGCCTGCCTCACTCCCAGCCCCTTCGTGATGTGTGTCGTCTGGTTTGAGGCCACATGTGCTGGGTTCCTCACCTTTCGATGATGTGGGACCAATGGTCTTAGGAGACTCCTGCCTGGTTCACATCCCCTTGGTGATGTGGGCCCTCTGTTGAGAGTCTGATCCTGGCTGGGTTCCTCACCCATCTGTGAGGTGGGCCGTCTGCTGTGAGGTAACTCCTGCCTGGCTTGCTCACCTCGCCTTGTGGACATGAGCCCTCTGGTGGCACTTGGAGCCTGCTGGGAGCCTCCTCTCCTGGGTGATGAGGGCCCTCTGGCGTCAGGACCTAACTGCTGGGCTCCCCACATTTTGTGATGTGCGCCCAGTGGTGCGAGGACACTCCAGCCAGGTTCACATCCCCATTGGGATGTGGGCCTTCTGCTCTGAGGTCCCAAAGCCTGGGTTGCTCACAGTTTCATGATGTGGGCTCTCTGGTATTAGTTCACTCCTGCCTGCATCCCATAGCTTCTGTGCTCTGGGCCGCCTGCTGGGAGGTTCCAACTGCTGGATTCCTCACCTTTCTTATTCTTTGGGCCCTCTGTTTTTAGGCTACTCCTGCCTGCCTCACTCCCATTCCCTTTGTGATATGTGTCCTCTGATTTGAGGCCACATGTGCTGGGTTCCTCACCTTTCGATGATGTGACCCCACTCGTGTGAGGACACTCCTGCCTGGTTCCCATCCCCTTGGTTAGGTGGGCCCTCTGGCGAGAGTCTAATCCTGGCTGGGTTCCTCAACGTTCTGTGAGGTAGGCCCTCTGCTGTGAGGTCACTCCTGCCTGGCTGGCACACGTCACCTTGGAGACGTGAGCCCTCTGGTGGCAGTTGGAGCGTGCAGGGCGCCTCCTCCTCTCGGTGATGACGGCCCTCTGGCGTCAGGCCCTAAATGGTGGGCTCCCCACATTTTCTGATGTGCGCCCAGTGGTGCGAGGACACTCCAGCCAGGTTCCCATTCCCATGGGGATGTGGTCCTTCTGCGCTGAGGTCTCAACTCCTGGGTTGCTCACAGTTTTGTGATGTGGGCCCTCTGCTGTGAGTTCACTGTGGCCTGGATCCCATAGCCTCGGTGTTCTGGGCCGCCTGCTGGAAGGTCTAAATGCTGGAATCCTCACGTTTTTTTATATTATGTGCCCTGTGTTGTGAGGCTACTCCTGCCTACCTCACTCCAAGGCCCTTGGTGATGTGGGTCCTCTGGTTTGAGGACACATGTGCTGGGTTCCTCACCTTAAGATGATGAGGCCCCACTGGTGTGAGGATAATCCTGACTGGGTCCCATCCCCTTTGTGATGTGGGCCCTCTGGTGAGAGTCTGATCCTGGCTGGGTTCCTCACCCATCTGTGAGGTGGGCCCTCTACTATCAGGTAACTCTTGCCTGGGTTGCTCACCTCGCCTTGTTGACATGAGCCCTCTGGTGGCAATTGGACCCTGCTGGGAGCCTCCTCAGCTCTGTGATGAGGGCCCTCTGACGTCAGGCCCTAACTGCTGGGCTCCCCAACTTTTCTTAGTGAGCCCAGTGTTGCTCAAGCACTCCTCTTAGGTCCCCATCCCCATGGGGATGTGGGCCTTCTGCTCTGAGGTTCCAACGGCTGGGTTGATCACAGTTTCATGATGTGGGCTCTCTGGTGTTAGTTCACTGTGGCCTGGATCCCATAGCCTCTGTGGTCTTGGCTGCCTGCTGGGAGGTTCCAACTGCTCGATTCCTCAACTTTTGTATTCTATGGGTCCTGTGTTGTGATGCTCCTCCTGCCTGCCTCACTCGCAACCCCTTCGTGATGTGGGTCTTCTGGTTTGAGGCCACATGTGCTGGGTTAGGCAACTTTCAATGATGTGGCCCCACTGGTGTGAGGACACTCCTGCCTGGTTCCCATCCCCTTGGTGATGTGGGCCTTCTGGTGACAGTCTTATCCTGGCTGGGTTCCTCAGTCTTCTGTGAGGTAGGCCCTCTGCTGTGAGGTCAATCCTGCCTGACTTGCACACATCACCTTGGCGACGTGGGCCCTCTGTTGGCACATGGAACCTGCTGGGAGCCTCCTGCCCTCGGTGATGACGGCCCTCTAGCATCAGGCTCTAACTGCTGGGCTCCCCACGTTTTCTGATGTGAGCCCAGTGATGCCAGGACACTCCTGTCAGGTTCCCATCCCCATGGGGATGTGGGCTTTCTGCTCTGAGGTCCCAATGCCTGGGTTGCTCACAGTTTCATGATGTGGGCTCTCTGGTGTTAGTTAATTCCTGCCTGCATCCCATAGCTTCTGTGCTCTCGGCCGCCTGCTGGGAGGTTCCAAATGCTGGATTCCTCACTTTTTTTATTCTTTGGGCCCTCTGTTTTTAGGCTACTCCTACCTGCCTCACTCCCATCCCCTTTGTGATGTATGTCCTCTGATATGAGGCCACATGTGCTGGGTTCCTCACCTTTCGATGATGTGGCCCCACTGGTGGGAGGACAGTCCTGACTGGTTCCCATCCCCTTGGTGTTGTGGGCCCTCTGGTGAGAGTCTCATCCTGCCTCGGTTCCTCACCCTTCTGTGAGATAGGCCCTCTGCTGTGAGGTCACTACTGCCTGGCTGGCGCATGCCACCTTGTAGACGTGGTCCCTCTGTTGGCAGTTGGAACCTGCTGGGAGTCTCCTCCCCTCAGTTATGAGGGCCCCCTGGCATCAGGCCCTAACTGCTGGGCTCCTAACATTTTCTGATATGTGCTAAGTGGTGCAAAGCCACTCCTGCCAGGTTCCCATCCCAATGGGGATGTGGGCCTTCTGTTCTGAGGTCCCAACAGCTGGGCTGCTCACAGGTTCATGATGTGGGCCCTCTGCTGTGAGTTCACTGCGGCCTGGATCCCATAGCCTCGGTGCTCTGGGCCACTTGCTGGGAGGTTCCAACTGCTGGATTCCTCAACTTTTATATTCTATGGACCCTGTGTTGTGAGGCCAGTCCTGCCAGCCTCATTCCGAACCCCTTGGTGATGTGGTTCCTCTGGTTTGAGGACACATGTGCTGGGATCCTCACCTTTCGATGATGTTGTCCCACTGGTGTGGGGACACTCCTGCCTGGTTCCCATCCCCTTGGTGATGTGGGCCCTCTGGTGAGAGTCTGATGTTGGCTGGGTTTCTCACCCTTCTGTGAGGTGGGACCTCTGCTGTGAGGTAACTCCTGCCTGGCATGCTCACGTTGCCTTGGCAATGTGAGCCCTCAGGTGGCACTTGGAGCCTGCTGGGAATCTCCTCCCCTCAGTTATGAGAGCTCTGGGTAAAACACATATGCCCTTTTTTGCCAAGTGCATTATTTTCCAAGTTCTGTCTCTTTTCCTATGCTTTAAGAGCTACTCCCGTGTACGTTCTGAAATCAGTTTCCAGCAATTCTGCCCCGCATTCAAGTCCTCTTCGCAGCCTTACTTCAGTATAATTTTGGATGATAGCTGTCATTTATAACTCCGCAGGTTTCTGAATTACAGTGCCCCTGAGCTCCTTTCTTCAACTCACTATCTTGTGAGCTGGCCGCAACACCGCAGGATCTCCTCAGGCCCTAATCTAGTTCCAGCATGGCACACGGAGCCTTTGGTTCATTTATCTTCCTGGTGGGAAATGAGAGTTAAATTTGCCCGTCCAGACACCTACAGATAGTCTCCCATTGCTTCTCCTTATTCCTGTTCATCTTCCGAAGAAATTGCAAACTGGGCCAAACAGGAGGTTAAAGGCACTGACTCTCCAAGTGGGGAGAGTGTTAGTAAAGCGTCTGGAATGTTGCACCCGAGTACCAGGGGACGAAAACTGAGACACATTTGAACACGTTTCCCGATCACACGGTGGATCATACTCTGGGTTCCACATGCATGTTTTAGCTGAAGGAAGAATCCCTTAAACCTGGAGAGTTGAGACCCATGGAATGGGTACCATGCAATATGACTTCAAAGAGTCTGCATTTGCTAACCGAACCTCACCAATCCTATCACTGCTGGGTTTATGACACTGTACACACGCTTGATTCTCTTTCGGAGACATATAAATCCATAGGTTTTAAGATTCTTACTAGTCAGGTATATTCTTAGGCGTTTAATATGGGGTGTTGAGTCCACTTCGTTGAGCAAGGAGTAGCTCTTGTCTATTACATATTTGGCTTATGGAACAGTATCTGTGCTAATTTCAATCTCTGATTTTATGCCGCACCCCAACTCACCTTTCCCCTTAAGCAAGCATAAGTTGGTTTTCTACATTTGACACCCTGTTCTGTTTTGTAATTCAGTTCCTGTGTAGCCAAGTTTACATTCCGTGTAGTAGTGATATCTTATGATGTTTCTTTTTCTGTGTGACTTATTTCTCTTAGAATCATCATACCTGAATCCACTCATTATGCTGTCACGGGCCTGATGACATAGATTTCTTTGCTGAGTGATATTGCATTGTACGTAAGTACCAGAATTTCTTTATCCATTTTTCGCTTTCTGCGATATTGAACCTGTACCGTAAACGAGGTTCTTGTAAACAGAGCCATCCCAAACTTTGGGGAGGCTGTGTCTTTTTGATTATTATTTCCCTAAGCTATACGACCATAAGTGGAAATGCCCTAGGCTCTGTTGCTTTGTTTTTTGGATGTTTCAGGAAACACCATACACTTCTCCAGAGTGGCTGTTGGCAATTTACATCCCGCCCATCAGCATAACAAGGCTCCCTGTTCTCCATGGCCTGTCCTGCCTTTCTGGATTTTACACTTTTTTCAGATGGCCCTTTTGACCGGGGGGCAGTGAGACTTCATTGTAGTGCAGATTTCCTTTGCAAGCTTGCTTGGTTGGCCAAAAAGTGCGTATGCGTTTTTTCCTGAATATATTCAGGAAGAAACGCATACGCCCTTTTTGGCCAAGTGCATCATTGTGGACATTCTGCCTCTTTTCCTATGCTTTACATGCAGTTCCAGTCTACCTCCTGAAATCGGTTTCCTGCAATTCTGCCCCGATTTCAACTCCTCTTGGCAGCCTTACTTTAAGATGTTTTTGGAAGATGGCTGTCATTTATAACTCTGTAGGTTTGTGAATTACAGTGCCCCTGAGCTCCTTTCTTCAACTCGCTTTCTTGTGAGCTGGCCGCAACACCGCAGGATTGCTTCCGGCCCTAGTTTGGTTCCGGCACGGCATGCTGGGCCTTTGGTTAATTCCTCTTCCTGGTGGGAAATGAGAGTTAAATTTGCCCGTCCAGACACCTCCACCTAGTCTCTCATTGGTTCTCCCTATTCCTGTTCATTTTCCACAGAAATTGCAAACTGGGCCAAACAGGAGGTTAAAGGCACTGACTCTCCATGTGGGGAGAGTGTTAATAAAGCATCTGGAATGTTGTACCCGAGTACCAGGGGACGAAAACTGAGACACATTTGAACACGTTTTCCGATCACACGGTGGATCATACTGTGGGTTCCACATGCATGTTTTAGCTGAAGGAAGAATCCCTTAAACATGGAGAGTTGAGACCCATGGAATGGGTACCATGCAATATGACTTCAAAGGGTCTGCATTTGCTCACCGAACCTCACCAATCCTATCACTGCTGCGCTTATGCCACTGTACACACGCTTGATTCTCTTTCGGAGACATATAAATCCATAGGTTTTAAGATTCTTACTAGTAAGGTATATTCTTAGGCGTTTAATATGGGGTGTTGAGTCCACTTCGTTGAGCAAGGAGTAGCTCTTGTCTATTACATATTTGGCTTATGGAACGGTATCTGTGCTAATTTCAATCTCTGGTTTTATGAAGCACCCCAACTCACCTTTCCCCTTAAGCAAGCATAAGTTGGTTTTCTACATTTGACAGCCTGCTCTGTTTTGTAATTCAGATCTTGTGTAGCCAAGTTTACATTCCGTGTAGTAGTGATATCATATGATGTTCCTTTTTCTGTGTGACTTATTTCACTTAGAATCATCGTACCTGAATCCACTCATTATGCTGCTAGGGGCCTGTGACATAGATTTCATTGCTGAGTGATATTGCATTGTACGTAAGTACCACAACTTCTTTATCCATTTTTCGCTTTCTGTGATATTGAACTTGTACGGTAAACGAGGTTCTTGTAAACAGAGCCGTCCCAAACTTTGGGGTGGCTGTGTCTTTTTGATTTTAATTTCCCTAAGCTATAGGACCATAAGTGGAAGTGCCCTAGGCTCTGTTGCTTTGTTTTTTGGATGTTTCAGGAAACACCATACACTTCTCCAGAGTGGCTGTTGGCAATTTACATCCCGCCCATCAGCATAACAAGGCTCCCAGTTCTCCATGGCCTGTCCTGCCTTTCTGGATTTTACACTTTTTTCACATAGCCCTTTTGACCAGGGGGCAGTGAGACTTCATTGTAGTGCAGATTTCCTTTGCAAGCTTGCTTGGTTGGCCAAAAAGTGCGTATGCGTTTTTTCCTGAATATATTCAGGAAAAAACGCATACGCCCTTTTTGGCCAAGTGCATCATTGTGGACGTTCTGCCTCTTTTCCTATGCTTTACATACAATTCCAGTCTACCTCCTGAAATCGGTTCCCTGCAATTATGCCCCGCATTCAACTCCTCTTGGCAGCCTTACTGCAATATATTTTTGGAAGATAGCTGTCATTGATAACTCTGCAGGTTTGTGAATTACAGTGCCCCTGAGCTCCTTTCTTCAACTCGCTTTCTTGTGAGCTGGCCGCAACACCGCAGGATCTCCTCAGGCCCTAATCTAGTTCCAGCATGGCACACGGAGCCTTTGGTTAATTCCTCTTCCTGGTGGGAAATGAGAGTTAAATTTGCCCGTCCAGACACCTCCACCTAGTCTCTCATTGGTTCTCCCTCTTCCTGTTTATCTTACGCAGAAATTGCAAACTGGGCCAAACAAGAGGTTAAAGGCACTGACTCTCCAAGTGGGGAGAGTGTTAGTAAAGCGTCTGGAATGTTGCACCCGAGTACCAGGGGACGAAAACTGAGACACATTTGAACACGTATCCCGATCACACGGTGGATTATACTCTGGGTTCCACATGCATGTTTTAGCTGAAGGAAAAATCCCTTAAACCTGGAGAGTTGAGACCCATGGAATGGGTACCATGCAATATGACTTCAAAGGGTCTGCATTTGCTCACCGAACCTCACCAATCCTATCACTACTGCATTTATGCCGCTGTACACACGATTGATTCTCTTTTGGAGACATATAAATCCATAGGTTTTAAGATTCTTACTAGTCAGGTATATTCTTAGGCGTTTAATATTGGGTGTTGAGTCCACTTCGTTGAGCAAGGAGTAGCTCTTGTCTATTACATATTTGGCTTATGGAACGGTGTCTGTGCTAATTTCAATCTCTGGTTTCATGCAGCACCCCAACTCACCTTTCCCCTTAAGCAAGCATAAGTTGGTTTTCTACATTTGACACACTGTTCTGTTTTGTAATTCAGTTCCTGTGTAGCCAAGTTTACATTCCGTGTAGTAGTGATATCTTATGATGTTTCTTTTTCTGTGTGACTTATTTCTCTTAGAATCATCATACCTGAATCCACTCATTATGCTGTCACGGGCCTGATGACATAGATTTCTTTGCTGAGTGATATTGCATTGTACGTAAGTACCACAATTTCTTTATCCATTTTTCGCTTTCTGTGATATTGAACCTGTACCGTAAACGAGGTTCTTGTAAACAGAGCCGTCCCAAACTTTGGGGAGGCTGTGTTTTTTGATTATTATTTCCCTAAGCTATACGACCATAAGTGGAAATGCCCTAAGCTCTGTTGCTTGGTTTTTTGGATGTTTCAGGAAACACCATACACTTCTCCAGAGTGGTTGTTGGCAATTTACATCCCGCCCATCAGCATAACAAGGCTCCCAGTTCTCCATGGCCTGTCCTGCCTTTCTGGATTTTACACTTTTTTCGGATGGCCCTTTTGACCGGGGGGCAGTGAGACTTCATTGTAGTGCAGATTTCCTTTGCAAGCTTGCTTGGTTGGCCAAAAAGGGCGTATGCGTTTTTTCCTGAATATATTCAGGAAGAAACGCATACGCCCTTTTTGGCCAAGTGCATCATTGTGGACGTTCTGCCTCTTTTCCTATGCTTTACATGCAATTCCAGTCTACCTCCTGAAATCGGTTTCCTGCAATTCTGCCCCGCTTTCAACTCCTCTTGGCAGCCTTACTTTAAGATGTTTTTGGAAGATGGCTGTCATTTATAACTCTGTAGGTTTGTGAATTACAGTGCCCCTGAGCTCCTTTCTTCAACTCGCTTTCTTGTGAGCTGGCCGCAACACCGCAGGATTGCTTCCGGCCCTAGTTTGGTTCCGGCACGGCATGCTGGGCCTTTGGTTAATTCCTCTTCCTGGTGGGAAATGAGAGTTAAATTTGCCCGTCCAGACACCTCCACCTAGTCTCTCATTGGTTCTCCCTATTCCTGTTCATTTTCCACAGAAATTGCAAACTGGGCCAAACAGGAGGTTAAAGGCACTGACTCTCCAAGTGGGGAGAGTGTTAGTAAAGCGTCTGGAATGTTGCACCCGAGTACCAGGTGACGAAAACTGAGACACATTTGAACACGTTTCCCGATCACACGGTGGATCATACTCTGGGTTCCACATGCATGTTTTAGCTGAAGGAAGAATCCCTTAAACATGGAGAGTTGAGACCCATGGAATGGGTACCATGCAATATGACTTCAAAGGGTCTGCATTTGCTCACCGAACCTCACCAATCCTATCACTGCTGCGCTTATGCCGCTGTACACACGCTTGATTCTCTTTCGGAGACATATAAATCCATAGGTTTTAAGATTCTTACTAGTCAGGTATATTCTTAGGCGTTTAATATGGGGTGTTGAGTCCACTTCGTTGAGCAAGGAGTAGCTCTTGTCTATTACATATTTGGCTTATGGAACGGTATCTGTGTTAATTTCAATCTCTGGTTTTATGAAGCACCCCAACTCACCTTTCCCCTTAAGCAAGCATAAGTTGGTTTTCTACATTTGAGGCCCTGTTCTGTTTTGTAATTCAGTTCTTGTGTAGCCAAGTTTACATTCCGTGTAGTAGTGATAACTTATGATGTTTCTTTTTCTGTGTGACTTATTTCACTTAGAATCATCGTACCTGAATCCCCTCATTATGCTGCTACGGGCCTGATGACATAGATTTCATTGCTGAGTGATATTGCATTGTGCATAAGTACCACAACTTCTTTATCCATTTTTCGCTTTCTGTGATATTGAACTTGTACCGTAAACGAGGTTCTTGTAAACAGAGCCGGCCCAAACTTTGGGGTGGCTGTGTCTTTTGGATTTTAATTTCCCTAAGCTATAGGACCATAAGTGGAAGTGCCCTAGGCTCTGTTGCTTTGTTTTTTGGATGTTTCAGGAAACACCATACACTTCTCCAGAGTGGCTGTTGGCAATTTACATGCCGCCCATCAGCATAACAAGGCTCCCAGTTCTCCATGGCCTGTCCTGTCTTTCTGGATTTTACACTTTTTTCAGATAGCCCTTTTGACCGGGGGGCAGTGAGACTTCATTGTAGTGCAGATTTCCTTTGCAAGCTTGCTTGGTTGGCCAAAAAGGGCGTATGCGTTTTTTCCTGAATATATTCAGGAAAAAACGCATATGCCCTTTTTGGCCAAGTGCATCATTGTGGACGTTCTGCCTCTTTTCCTATGCTTTACATACAATTCCAGTCTACCTCCTGAAATCAGTTCCCTGCAATTATGCCCCGCATTCAACTCCTCTTGGCAGCCTTACTGCAATATATTTTTGGAAGATAGCTGTCATTTATAACTCTGCAGGTTTGTGAATTACAGGGCCCCTGAGCTCCTTTCTTCAACTCGCTTTCTTGTGAGCTGGCCGCAACACCGCAGGATCTCCTCAGGCCCTAATCTATTTCCAGCATGGCACACGGAGCCTTTGGTTAATTCCTCTTCCTGGTGGGAAATGAGAGTTAAATTTGCCCGTCCAGACACCTCCACCTAGTCTCTAATTGGTTCTCCCTCTTCCTGTTTATCTTACGCAGAAATTGCAAACTGGGCCAAACAAGAGGTTAAAGGCACTGACTCTCCAAGTGGGGAGAGTGTTAGTAAAGCGTCTGGAATGTTGCACCCGAGTACCAGGGGACGAAAACTGAGACACATTTGAACACGTATCCCGATCACATGGTGGATTATACTCTGGGTTCCACATGCATGTTTTAGCTGAAGGAAAAATCCCTTAAACCTGGAGAGTTGAGACCCATGGAATGGGTACCATGCAATATGACTTCAAAGGGTCTGCATTTGCTCACCGAACCTCACCAATCCTATAACTACTGCGTTTATGCCGCTGTACACAGCCTTGATTCTCTTTCGGAGACATATAAATCCATAGGTTTTAAGATTCTTACTAGTCAGGTATATTCTTAGGCGTTTAATATTGGGTGTTGAGTCCACTTCGTTGAGCAAGGAGTAGCTCTTGTCTATTACATATTTGGCTTATGGAACGGTGTCTGTGCTAATTTCAATCTCTGGTTTCATGCAGCACCCCAACTCACCTTTCCCCTTAAGCAAGCATAAGTTGGTTTTCTACATTTGACACACTGTTCTGTTTTGTAATTCAGTTCCTGTGTAGCCAAGTTTACATTCCGTGTAGTAGTGATATCTTATGATGTTTCTTTTTCTGTGTGACTTATTTCTCTTAGAATCATCATACCTGAATCCACTCATTATGCTGTCACGGGCCTGATGACATAGATTTCTTTGCTGAGTGATATTGCATTGTACGTAAGTACCACAATTTCTTTATCCATTTTTCGCTTTCTGTGATATTGAACCTGTACCGTAAACGAGGTTCTTGTAAACAGAGCCATCCCAAACTTTGGGGAGGCTATGTTTTTTGATTATTATTTCCCTAAGCTATACGACCATAAGTGGAAATGCCCTAGGCTCTGTTGCTTGTTTTTTGGATGTTTCAGGAAACACCATACACTTCTCCAGAGTGGTTGTTGGCAATTTACATCCCGCCCATCAGCATAACAAGGCTCCCAGTTCTCCATGGCCTGTCCTGCCTTTCTGGATTTTACACTTTTTTCGGATGGCCCTTTTGACCGGGGGGCAGTGAGACTTCATTGTAGTGCAGATTTCCTTTGCAAGCTTGCTTGGTTGGCCAAAAAGGGCGTATGCGTTTTTTCCTGAATATATTCAGGAAGAAACGCATACGCCCTTTTTGGCCAAGTGCATCATTGTGGACGTTCTGCCTCTTTTCCTATGCTTTACATGCAATTCCAGTCTACCTCCTGAAATCGGTTTCCTGCAATTCTGCCCCGCTTTCAACTCCTCTTGGCAGCCTTACTTTAAGATGTTTTTGGAAGATGGCTGTCATTTATAACTCTGTAGGTTTGTGAATTACAGTGCCCCTGAGCTCCTTTCTTCAACTCGCTTTCTTGTGAGCTGGCCACAACACCGCAGGATTGCTTCCGGCCCTAGTTTGGTTCCGGCACGGCATGCTGGGCCTTTGGTTAATTCCTCTTCCTGGTGGGAAATGAGAGTTAAATTTGCCCGTCCAGACACCTCCACCTAGTCTCTCATTGGTTCTCCCTATTCCTGTTCATTTTCCACAGAAATTGCAAACTGGGCCAAACAGGAGGTTAAAGGCACTGACTCTCCATGTGGGGAGAGTGTTAATAAAGCATCTGGAATGTTGTACACGAGTACCAGGGGACGAAAACTGAGACACATTTGAACACGTTTTCCGATCACACGGTGGATCATACTGTGGGTTCCACATGCATGTTTTAGCTGAAGGAAGAATCCCTTAAACATGGAGAGTTGAGACCCATGGAATGGGTACCATGCAATATGACTTCAAAGGGTCTGCATTTGCTCACCGAACCTCACCAATCCTATCACTGCTGCGCTTATGCCGCTGTACACACGCTTGATTCTCTTTCGGAGACATATAAATCCATAGGTTTTAAGATTCTTACTAGTAAGGTATATTCTTAGGCGTTTAATATGGGGTGTTGAGTCCACTTCGTTGAGCAAGGAGTAGCTCTTGTCTATTACATATTTGGCTTATGGAACGGTATCTGTGCTAATTTCAATCTCTGGTTTTATGCAGCACCCCAACTCACCTTTCCCCTTAAGCAAGCATAAGTTGGTTTTCTACATTTGACAGCCTGCTCTGTTTTGTAATTCAGATCTTGTGTAGCCAAGTTTACATTCCGTTTAGTAGTGATATCATATGATGTTCCTTTTTCTGTGTGACTTATTTCACTTAGAATCATCGTACCTGAATCCACTCATTATGCTGCTAGGGGCCTGTGACATAGATTTCATTGCTGAGTGATATTGCATTGTACGTAAGTACCACAACTTCTTTATCCATTTTTCGCTTTCTGTGATATTGAACTTGTACGGTAAACGAGGTTCTTGTAATCAGAGCTGTCCCAAACTTTGGGGTGGCTGTGTCTTTTTGATTTTAATTTCCCTAAGCTATAGGACTATAAGTGGAAGTGCCCTAGGCTCTGTTGCTTTGTTTTTTGGATGTTTCAGGAAACACCATACACTTCTCCAGAGTGGCTGCTGGCAATTTACATGCCGCCCATCAGCATAACAAGGCTCCCAGTTCTCCATGGCCTGTCCTGCCTTTCTGGATTTTACACTTTTTTCAGATGGCCCTTTTGACTGGGGGGCAGTGAGACTTCATTGTAGTGCAGATTTCCTTTGCAAGCTTGCTTGCTTGGCCAAAAAGGGCGTATGCGTTTTTTCCTGAATATATTCAGGAAAAAACGCATACGCCCTTTTTGGCCAAGTGCATCATTGTGGACGTTCTGCCTCTTTTCCTATGCTTTACATGCAATTCCAGTCTACCTCCTGAAATCGGTTTCCTGCAATTCTGCCCCGCTTTCAACTATTCTTGGCTGCCTTACTTCAATATATTTTTGGAAGATAGCTGTCATTTATAACTCTGCAGGTTTGTGAATTACAGTGCCCCTGAGCTCCTTTCTTCAACTCGCTTTCTTGTGATCTGGCCGCAACACCGCAGGATTGCTTCGGACCCTAGTGTGGTTCCGGCATGGCACGCTGAGCCTTTGGTTAATTCCTCTTCCTGGTGGGAAATGAGAGTTAAATTTGCCCGTCCGGACACCTCCACCTAGTCTCTCATTGGTTCTCCCTATTCCTGTTCATTTTCCACAGAAATTGCAAACTGGGCCAAACAGGAGGTTAAAGTCACTGACACTCCAAGTGGGGAGAGTGTTAGTAAAGCATCTGGAATGTTGCACCCGAGTACCAGGGGACGAAAACTGAGACACATTTGAACACGTTTTCCGATCACACGGTGGATCATACTCTGGGTTCCACATGCATGTTTTAGCTGAAGGAAGAATCCCTTAAACATGGAGAGTTGAGACCCATGGAATGGGTACCATGCAATATGACTTCAAAGGGTCTGCATTTGCTCACCGAACCTCACCATCCTATCACTGCTGCGCTTATGCCGCTGTACACACGCTTGATTCTCTTTCGGAGACATATAAATCCATAGGTTTTAAGATTCTTACTAGTCAGGTATATTCTTAGGCGTTTAATATGGGGTGTTGAGTCCACTTCGTTGAGCAAGGAGTAGCTCTTGTCTATTACATATTTGGCTTATGGAACGGTATCTGTGCTAATTTCAATCTCTGGTTTTATGAAGCACCCCAACTCACCTTTCCCCTTAAGCAAGCATAAGTTGGTTTTCTACATTTGAGGCCCTGTTCTGTTTTGTAATTCAGTTCTTGTGTAGCCAAGTTTACATTCCGTGTAGTAGTGATATCTTATGATGTTTCTTTTTCTGTGTGACTTATTTCACTTAGAATCATCGTACCTGAATCCACTCATTATGCTGCTACTGGACTGATGACATAGATTTCATTGCTGAGTGATATTGCATTGTACGTAAGTACCACAACTTCTTTATCCATTTTTCGCTTTCTGTGATATTGAACTTGTACCGTAAACGAGGTTCTTGTAAACAGAGCCGGCCCAAACTTTGGGGTGGCTGTGTCTTTTGGATTTTAATTTCCCTAAGCTATAGGACCATAAGTGGAAGTGCCCTAGGCTCTGTTGCTTTGTTTTTTGGATGTTTCAGGAAACACCATACACTTCTCCAGAGTGGCTGTTGGCAATTTACATGCCGCCCATCAGCATAACAAGGCTCCCAGTTCTCCATGGCCTGTCCTGTCTTTCTGGATTTTACACTTTTTTCAGATAGCCCTTTTGACCGGGGGGCAGTGAGACTTCATTGTAGTGCAGATTTCCTTTGCAAGCTTGCTTGGTTGGCCAAAAAGTGCGTATGCGTTTTTTCCTGAATATATTCAGGAAAAAACACATACGCCCTTTTTGGCCAAGTGCATCATTGTGGACGTTCTGCCTCTTTTCCTATGCTTTACATACAATTCCAGTCTACCTCCTGAAATCGGTTCCCTGCAATTTTGCCCCGCATTCAACTCCTCTTGGCAGCCTTACTGCAATATATTTTTGGAAGATAGCTGTCATTTATAACTCTGCAGGTTTGTGAATTACAGTGTCCCTGAGCTCCTTTCTTCAACTCGCTTTCTTGTGAGCTGGCCGCAACACCGCAGGATCTCCTCAGGCCCTAATCTAGTTCCAGCATGGCACACGGAGCCTTTGGTTAATTCCTCTTCCTGGTGGGAAATGGGAGTTAAATTTGCCCGTCCAGACACCTCCACCTAGTCTCTCATTGGTTCTCCCTCTTCCTGTTTATCTTACGCAGAAATTGCAAACTGGGCCAAACAAGAGGTTAAAGGCACTGACTCTCCAAGTGGGGCGAGTTTTAGTAAAGCGTCTGGAATGTTGCACCCGAGTACCAGGGGACGAAAACTGAGACACATTTGAACACGTATCCCGATCACACGGTGGATTATACTCTGGTTCCACATGCATGTTTTAGCTGAAGGAAAAAGCCCTTAAACCTGGAGAGTTGAGACCCATGGAATGGGTACCATGTAATATGACTTCAAAGGGTCTGCATTTGCTCACCGAACCTCACCAATCCTATCACTACTGCTTTTATGCCGCTGTACACACCCTTGATTCTCTTTCGGAGACATATAAATCCATAGGTTTTAAGATTCTTACTAGTCAGGTATATTCTTAGGCGTTTAATATTGGGTGTTGAGTCCACTTCGTTGAGCAAGGAGTAGCTCTTGTCTATTACATATTTGGCTTATGGAACGGTGTCTGTGCTAATTTCAATCTCTGGTTTCATGCAGCACCCCAACTCACCTTTCCCCTTAAGCAAGCATAAGTTGGTTTTCTACATTTGACACACTGTTCTGTTTTGTAATTCAGTTCCTGTGTAGCCAAGTTTACATTCCGTGTAGTAGTGATATCTTATGATGTTTCTTTTTCTGTGTGACTTATTTCTCTTAGAATCATCATACCTGAATCCACTCATTATGCTGTCACGGGCCTGATGACATAGATTTCTTTGCTGAGTGATATTGCATTGTACGTAAGTACCACAATTTCTTTATCCATTCTTCGCTTTCTGCGATATTGAACCTGTACCGTAAACGAGGTTCTTGTAAACAGAGCCGTCCCAAACTTTGGGGAGGCTGTGTCTTTTTGATTATTATTTCCCTAAGCTATACGACCATAAGTGGAAATGCCCTAGGCTCTGTTGCTTGGTTTTTTGGATGTTTCAGGAAACACCATACACTTCTCCAGAGTGGTTGTTGGCAATTTACATCCTGCCCATCAGCATAACAAGGCTCCCAGTTCTCCATGGCCTGTCCTGCCTTTCTGGATTTTACACTTTTTTCGGATGGCCCTTTTGACCGGGGGGCAGTGAGACTTCATTGTAGTGCAGATTTCCTTTGCAAGCTTGCTTGGTTGGCCAAAAAGTGCGTATGCGTTTTTTCCTGAATATATTCAGGAAAAAACGCATACGCCCTTTTTGGCCAAGTGCATCATTGTGGACGTTCTGCCTCTTTTCCTATGCTTTACATACAATTCCAGTCTACCTCCTGAAATCGGTTCCCTGCAATTATGCCCCGCATTCAACTCCTCTTGGCAGCCTTACTGCAATATATTTTTGGAAGATAGCTGTCATTTATAACTCTGCAGGTTTGTGAATTACAGTGTCCCTGAGCTCCTTTCTTCAACTCGCTTTCTTGTGAGCTGGCCGCAACACCGCAGGATCTCCTCAGGCCCTAATCTAGTTCCAGCATGGCACACGGAGCCTTTGGTTAATTCCTCTTCCTGGTGGGAAATGGGAGTTAAATTTGCCCGTCCAGACACCTCCACCTAGTCTCTCATTGGTTCTCCCTCTTCCTGTTTATCTTACGCAGAAATTGCAAACTGGGCCAAACAAGAGGTTAAAGGCACTGACTCTCCAAGTGGGGAGAGTGTTAGTAAAGCGTCTGGAATGTTGCACCCGAGTACCAGGGGACGAAAACTGAGACACATTTGAACACGTATCCCGATAACACGGTGGATTATACTCTGGGTTCCACATGCATGTTTTAGCTGAAGGAAAAATCCCTTAAACCTGGAGAGTTGAGACCCATGGAATGGGTACCATGCAATATGACTTCAAAGGGTCTGCATTTGCTCACCGAACCTCACCAATCCTATCACTACTGCTTTTATGCCGCTGTACACACCCTTGATTCTCTTTTGGAGACATATAAATCCATAGGTTTTAAGATTCTTACTAGTCAGGTATATTCTTAGGCGTTTAATATTGGGTGTTGAGTCCACATCGTTGAGCAAGGAGTAGCTCTTGTCTATTACATATTTGTCTTATGGAACGGTATCTGTGCTAATTTCAATCTGTGGTTTTATGCCGCACCCCAACTCACCTTTCCCCTTAAGCAAGCATAAGTTGGTTTTCTACATTTGAGACGCTGTTCTGTTTTGTAATTCAGTTTCTGTGTAGCCAAGTTTACATTCCGTGTAGTAGTGATATCTTATGATGTTTCTTTTTCTGTGTGACTTATTTCTCTTAGAATCATCATACCTGAATCCACTCATTATGCTGTCACGGGCCTGATGACATAGATTTCATTGCTGAGTGATATTGCATTGTACGTAAGTACCACAACTTCTTCATCCATTTTTCCCTTTCTGCGATATTGAACCTGTACCGTAAACGAGGTTCTTGTAAACAGAGCCGTCCCAAACTTTGGGGTAGCTGTGTCTTTTTGATTTTAATTTCCCTAAGCTATAGGACCGTAATTGGAAGTGCCCTCAGCTCTGTTGCTTTGTTTTTGGGATGTTTCAGGAAACACCATACACTTCTCCAGAGTGGCTGTTGGCAATTTACATGCCGCCCATCAGCATAACAAGGCTCCCAGTTCTCCATGGCCTGTCCTGCCTTTCTGGATTTTACACTTTTTTCAGATGGCCCTTTGACCGGGGTGAAGTGAGACTTCATTGTAGTGCAGATTTTGTTTGCGAGTTTGCTTGGTTGGCCAGAAAGGGCGTATGCGTTTCTTCCTGAATATATTCCTGAATATATTCAGGAAAAAACGCATACGCCCTTTTTGGCCAAGTGCATCATTGTGGACGTTCTGCCTCTTTTCCTATGCTTTACATGCAATTCCAGTCTACCTCCTGCAATCGGTTTCCTGCAGTTCTGCCTTGCTCTCAGTGCCTCTTCATAGCCTTATCTCAATATACTTTTGGAAAATAGTTGGCCTTCACAACTCTGCAGGTTTTTGAATTGCAATGGCCCTTAGCTCCATTTTTCAGCTCTTATTTTTGTGATCTTGCCTCATATCCACAGGATTTCTTCAGGCCCTATTCTTCTTCTGGGGCGCCTTGCTCTGCCTTTGGTTAATTCTTCTTCCTGATGTGAAATTAGAGTGACATGTGCCCATTGAAACCGCTACAGCTATTTTCTCACTTGTTCCCCCTATTCCCGTTCATTTTCCGCACTAACTGCAGACTGTGTGATTCCGGAACTTAAAGGCATTGACTCTCCATGTGGAGATGTTGTTAGTAAAGTGGCTGGAATGTTGATCCGGAGCCCCAGGAGAGGAAAATGAGGTGCATTTTAGAAACCTTTCCCGATCATATGGTATACCATCCGCTGGATTTCCCATGCATGGTTTAGCTCTAGGAAGATTCCCTTCAACTTGGAGTGTTGGGACCCTTGGAATAAGTAGCATGAAGTATTGCATTAAACTTTCGGCAGTTGCTCACCAAAGCTCACCAATCCTTTCAGCCCCAAGTGTCCAGCCTTATGTCTTATCCAGCTGTGGGTTTATATGTGGTCATTCCAGGTTGCATCACAGCCCCTGAGCGAATTTTGTAAGAATTTTTCTCTCTTTCATTGTTTCTGCGTTTTGGTTTTAAAATTTATTTCTATAAAGGGGTTTAGCTCATTTTCACTGCTGTGTTTGTGCCACTCTGCGCACACTTGATTCCCTTATGGAGATATATCAATACATGGGTTTTAAGATTCTTATTACTCAGATATATTTCTCTGCGGTGTATAGGGTGTGTTGAGGCCAGTTCATTGAGCAAGGTGTAGATCTTTTCTGATACCTCTTTTGGTTTATTGAACGGTATCTGTGCTAATTTCAAACTCTGGTTTTATGCATCACCCCACCTCTCCTTTCCCCTTAAGCTGACATAAGTGTGTTTTCTAAATGTGAGACACTGTTCTGTTTTGTAATTCATTTTTTGTGCAGCCATATTTATCCTCCCTCTATAAGTGATATCTGATGATATGTTTCTTTTTCTGTTTGACTTATTTCAAGTAGTATTATCGGACCTAAATCCACTCTTTATCCTTCTACTAGCCTTATTACATTGATTTCATGGTGAAGAGATATTCCATTGTACATAAGTACCACATTTTCTTTATCCATTGTTCTCTTTCCTGGGATATTTAAGGTGTACTGAAGTTGAGGTTCTTGTAAACAGAGTAGCCCTAAACTGTGGTGTGCTTGTGTCTTGTTGATTTTTAGACTTCCCTAGATATACTCCCGTGATTGGAAGTGCCCTATGCTCTGTCGCTCTGTTTTTTAGATGATTTAGGAACCACCATACACTTCTCCAGAGTGGCTCTCGGCAGTTCACACACTGTCCATCAGCGTATAAAGGCTCCCTGTTCTCCATGGCCTGTCCTGCATTTCTGGTGTTTACAATTTTTTCGGATGGCCCTTTTGACCGGTGGGAAATGAGACTTCTTTGTTGTGCACATTTGCATTGCTTGCTTGCTTGGTTGCCCATAAAGTGCGTATGCGTTTTTTCCTGGATATATTCAGGAAAAAACGCATACTCCCTTTTGGGCCAACTGCATCGTTGTCGAAATTCTGCCGCTTTTCATGTGCTTTAAAGGCGAGTCCAATCTATCTCTTGAAATCTGTTTCTTGCAATTCTGTCTTGCATTCAGATCCTCTTCTTTGCCTTACCTCAACATATTTTTGGACGTTAGTTTTCATTTATAACTCTGCAGGTTTGTGAATTGCAGTGACCCTGAGCTCCATTTTTTAAGTTGCTCTTTTGTGAGCTGGCCTCAAAACCGCAGGATTGCTTCAGGCCCTATTTTGGCTCCGGCGAGGCGGGCTGAGCCTTTTTTTAATTCTTATTCTTAATGGGAAATTAGAGTGACATGTGCCCGTCCAAACCCCTACAACTATTCTCTCATTGGTTCCCCCTGTTCCCGTTCATCCTCCTCACAATTTGCAAAATGTGTGAAACAGAAGTTTAAATGTGCTGATTCTCTAAGTGGGGAGATTCTAAGTAACGTGGCTGGAATGATGAACAGGAGCACCAGGAGAGGATAAATGAGGTGCATTTTAGACACATCTCCCGATCACATGGTGTACAGTCCTCTGGGTTTTCCATGCATGTTTTAGCTGTAGGAAGATTCCTTGAACCTGCAGATTTGGGACCCATTGAATGGGTACCAGGTAGTATTACTTTAAAGGGTGTGCATTTCCTCACCCAACCTCACATTTCTCTTAGCGCGAACAGTTTCCAGCCTTATGTCTCATCCTGCTGTGGGTCTAGATGTGTTCAATCCATGTTGCATCACCGTCCCTGAGGAAAAGTTGTAAGAGGTTTTCTCTGTCTCTCTGTCGTTTATTTTTTTCAATTTATTACTATATTGGTTACAGCTGATTTTCAAAGCTCTGTTTCTTGCTGCTGTACATCCACTTGATTCACGTACAGAGAGACATCAATAAATTCTTTTTCAGATTCTTACCAGTCATAGATATTCTTTTCCGGTGACTTGAGTGTGCTGAGTGCAGTTCTTTTAGCTACCGTGTAGGCCTTGTTGATTATCAGTTTGGTATTTGGAATGGTATCTTTGCTAATTTCAACCTCCTGGATGATGCCTCACCCCTCCCCACCTTTCCCGTTTAGCAGCCTCACGCGTATTTTCTACATATTTGACTATGTTTTTGTTTTGTAATTTATTTCATGTGTAGCCATTTTGGATTCCACCTTTAAGTGATATCTTATGATATGTGTCTTTTTCTTTTTGAATTATGTCACTTAGAATGATCATACGTAACTCCTCCGGAGTTGTTACAACTGGCCATATTTCATTGATTTCCAGGCTGAGTAATATTCCACTCTACATAAGTACCACATCTCTATCCATTTTTTCCCTCCAGAGACATTTAAGTTATATCCTAGTCGAGGATCTTTTAAACAGAGGGGCAGTAAACATTGGGGTGCCTGTGTCCTCTCGATTTTTGTTTTTCCCAAGATATACGCCCATGAGTGCAAGTGCCCTATGCTCTGTAGCTCATTTTTTAGATGCTTTAGTAAACACAATACACTTCTCCAGAATGGCCGTTGGCAATATACATTTCCACTATAAGCCTCACAGGGCTCCCTCTTCTCCTTGCCCTGTCCTGCATTTCTGGCGTTTACACTTTATGAGGATGGCTCTTCTGACTGATGCGAAGTGATATCTTTTGTAGTATTGATTTCCAGTGCCCACCTGTTTGGTTGGCTAAAAAAGTGTATGCCCTTTTCTTGAATATATACAGAAAAAAACACATACAGCCTTTTTGGCCAACTGCAATGTCGGCAATGTTCAGCCCCTTTTCTTGTGCTTAATGGCGAGTCCTTTCTACCTCCTCAAATCCCTTTCCTGCCATTCTCCCTTGCTTGCCAATCCTTTTCTCTGACTTTCCTCAAGACATTTTTCAGTGATAGATATTTTCAACTCTGCAGTTTCATGAATTTTACTGCCCCTGAGTTCCATTGTTCAACTTGTGTTTATGGGAACTGGCCACAAAGCAGTGGGATTTCCTCAAGCCCTATACTGTTTCCATGGGCAACCCTAGCCTTTGGTCAATTCATCTTCCTGATTGGAAATTAGAGTGACATGTGCCTGTCTGAACACCTAGGACTTGTCTCTCATTGTTCCTCATCCTTCCGCTTCATCCTCTGGACAAATTCCAAACTGTACGCAACAGGATGTTGACAGTGTTGACATCTCCAAGTGGGGAGACTGTTAGTAAAGACGCTGGAGGGGTGAACCCGAGCACCAGGAGATGAGTAGATGAGATGCCTTTTCCAAACTCTTGCCGATCAGACGGTATACCATCCTCTGGATGTGACAGACATGTTTTAGCAGTAGGAAGAGTCCCATTCATGTAAGGAGAACACCAGGGCTTTTTCAAAATCAGTGTCTCCCCGAAACCCAAACTGGGGAGTTTTTTAAGCTACGGCTACACATATGTTCATTAAGGGCCTTGGGAAGTAGGCAGAGTGCAAACTTTAGATGACTGAAGTCTTCAGGGTCAGAAGCACTCACCACTGGCTTCCCTTAGGTTACACTTTAACTGTCATTGATAGATGATGTCAATAAAAATATCTGTTCTTTTTCCGATTATTTCCCCTTATAGGTTATTGCACAATATTGAGTGTAGTTCCCTGTGCTATACAGTAGTTCCTTGTTGATGATCTATTTTATACATAGCAGTGTGTATGTGTTAATTCCAAACTGTTAATTTATCCCTCCTCCCACCTTTCCCCTTTGGTAATAATAAATTATAAGATTTTATACTTCTCAGAAATGGGGGAGCTGAAAGAGAGGTATCATTTTCAATGGAAAAGCATTTAAAACAAGATTGAAGCTTTAACCAAGATTATTAGATGTACATCCTTGGAAAGAAATCACTTCATTTCTCTAATATTGACCTGACAAATAAGACAAACCTTTTCACTGAACTTGCTTATAATAAAGTGATGGAAATATCAAATGGAAGTGTTAGAAACATCTTATTTTACCCGAGCCTTATAAACTGTTCTATGTTAACTACATTTTGGCTCACACATCTGTTCATTGAAGTTACAATAGTCTCAATTTCTGTTACTGATCCTCCAGAGTGGACCCCAACAAGGGTCCCCCTGCCCAGTGTCATTGGGGCCAACAGATCGAGACTGAGTTTGGTTCCCAAGCAAAGGAAACTTTATATTTTCATCAGAGAATGGAGAGGTGAGAGCATGCACTACCCCGTGGGCTGTGGGCTGGGCTGCTGTGTAGAGATCCTGTCAGAGTCAGTGGGAGGGAGGGGGCGGAGCTCTCAAGGGCCGGGTTGGCTGCAGCTCAGGCTCTATATCTCGGAGTCTGCACTGGGCCCCAGGAGCTGAGGTGTCGACCCAGCCATTCTGCACCAGGAAATCTGGTCTGAAGTGCTGGGTGTGGAACCTCTGCATGCGGGACCCTAGGAGCACGTGAAATTAGACAAAGCACAAAGGATAAAAAAGGTCAGACTTGACTTTATTGCCCACATTCTATTTTTATCTCCCAGGGATTTTTAATGGGCTTTGCTGGGGACAAACCCCTCCTCTGCCTTTTGTCCCGTTCCTCATTCTTGGAGTGCTGAGGGTGCAGACCCTTCTTCTGTAACTGCTGAGTGCTGAGTTGGGAGCCCTCATACCAGGGGACGAGGGTCAGAACTTCTCCCCAGCAGCCTCCAGGTGACGTTGATTGGCCCCAGGACCCCTGCCTCCCTGCTCGTCCGCCTGAGCACCAGCATTGGAAGTGTTATAGATTCTAATGACCTTTAAGGGTCCAGGAAAGAGATGTGCAGAGACGCTGTGGGGGCCGGTTTCACCCCGCCCCACATTTGTTCGGCCACCTTAGGCTGACCGTTTCTGCCAGCCTAGATGCTCTGACCAGTAGTCTGCTCTTTCTTCAATTAGGCCCCTGAATTAACGTAAAAACAGCACCAGGTGTCAGAGCCCTGCCCGCTCAACTCCCAGACAGTCCAGGGTCAGTGGTGATCAAGGACCATGATGGCCACTGAGTTAACAGCCTTTTGAAGTAAACAGGAGTCCAGCCGGTCTTATTGGCCACCATCATCACGGTGTCTGTAGGCTTTTCTATGGTGACAGTGTGATATACGGTTCCCCCGCCAAGATTATTAGCTCCCCTCTGGGTGCAGGAAGTCCTGCAAGCAGTAGTCTACTCCTTCGGGACACACTATTGTTGTTTTATGAGAGAAACTCCAGGTCAAGTGATGTTCACACGAGTCGTCATGGTGCCCTGTTGCCCCCGGTTATCTCTCTGGATGTTGGAGTTGGAGGGCCTCCTCACTCGAGGTCGGTGTGCCCACGGAGCGAACCCTGCAACTTCAGGGCATGGTTGGTGATTAGGATCACCACGTGGGGTCCTTATCCCTTAGGAGGGAGGTGGCCTTTTGGGCTGCTGATTTCCAGGTTTTTAGATACCGCCAGTATCTTGGCCAGATGTGGCAGTGGGCCAAGCCCCTTGGTGACTGTAGTTTATCCTACCTGGATGGCATTCTTGCGTTGTTCCATTTCAAGTGGTCCCAGTTTTTGCACTAATTCTCCAATGGCGATTCACCTTTCACCGGGAATGGAAAGGTCAAAGGGTTTAGCTCAATTAGGGAGTTCCAGGGCAAGGGTCTGAATTGACTGCTCTTTCCATTCTTGAAAGGCCACTTCTGGATTCTGTTCAAAAGGATCATCATCTTTTCCTTTCAGTGTTTCATATAGAGGCCCAGCTAGTAGACTGTAGTTAGGGATCCAGAAGCAGCAAACCCTGGCCTCCCCAGGAACCCCTAAGCTGTCTTCTAGTTTTAGAAAGGGGTAAGGCTGCAAATGGTTTCTTCCCTTTCCTGGGATGGGCTTCTCTGACCTTGTGTGAGAATGAAGCCCAGGCAGGTCACCGCAGTCTGTGATATTTGAGCTTTTTCTTGGACAACTTCTATCCTTTATTGGCTTGGTAGTTCAGAGGCCTCCTTAGTAGGGCTGGCGATCAGAATGTCATCTGCATATTGAAGGAGGGTTTCCTTTTCCAGAGGTAGAACTTTTCGGTCGTTAGCTAAGCTTTCCCCAAAGATGGTGTGGGAATTTTTGAACCCTTGGGGCAAGACGGCCCGGAAGTATTGTTTTAGTTGTATGTTGAGTCCTGCCACTCACAAGCCAAAATTTCTTGTGACTCTGGGACTAATGGAATACAAAAGAAGGCATCATTGAAGACTAATACAGAATACCATGTCCTGGTGGTTGGTAGAATGACCAGCAGGGTGTAGGAATCAGGAGTAACTGGAGGTATATCCTCGGTGGCTTCACTGACTGTCCTGACATCCTTTACCAGGTCCCCAGCAGCCCATGGGGCTCTCGTGGTCAGGCCAATCCCAGGATATGGAGCTCTCCTGGGCAGGTACCCCACCCCCAAGCCAGCCCACGGGGCTCTCATGGTCAGGCCCCTCCCAGGATACAGAGCTACCCTTGCAGGTACCGTGGCAGGGCTGGGCACACAGGAACCGTGTACATAGCCCTCATTGAAGAGCACCCCCAGCTCACCTGTCGCTCAGAGCTGACACAGAGCACCTCAGAGCAGGACTTGAACTAACAAACAGCAGCTCCGACAGGTCTGTGACCCTGGGCATCACTCTGTGTGGCCTCCCTCCACCTGGTCTTCCAGAGACTTCCACTGCACCCAGGGCACCAGGCCTCTGTCTCCAACCACCACCCACCCCTCCTCTCCCTGACTCCTGGGTTCCTCTCATTAGGAGAGGGTTTTCTTGAAGTTGTCTCCCACTCATGGGCCAGATAAAATGATTAGAAAACAAGCCAAAGCTGCAGCCCCTTGTCTATCCTGACTCTCAGGAGCCCACACCTGTTCCTTGGACCTGGCCGGTTCAGCAAGTTCCATTTTCTGCAACTGTGAGCCCCTGAGGGGTGATGATTGGCTACCTGGGCAGCCTTACCATGCCGGCCAGCCCTCCCCAGGTGTGCCTGGGTTGAGATCAATATAAATACCACTCCAGGCAGCAAAAGCCCCTGCAGCTGTGCCTGACGCCATTTTCTCTGCCCTGTCAGCAGTCTCGGGGCTGGGCTGGTGGGAGGGAGTGAGAGGCCACGGCTTTGTGGGTGGCCCAGTGTGAGTGGGGCTCTGCTGGACTTTCTGCAGCAGTTGCCAGGCTGCCACCTGCTAAAGAAGAGGATGTGTCACCCATACCTGCTGCTGGAATTTCTCCCTGGGCAGAGGTGAGGAAGGAAAAAAGCAGTGGGGGCAGGGACAGGACGGGTATCTCAGGCAGGGAAATGGAAATCTTCCAGAAGAGCACCCAGGGCCAGGACCATCCTGGCTGGCCTGCAGGCACCAAGTCAGCTGGCATGCTGTCACTCGTGTGGCTCCATGGCCCTTCCTCTAGGCTTTCAAGTCCTTGTATATATTCAGGTGTTTTACCTGGGAAGGGTGGGAACAGTTCAGCAGCAACTGGCCTGGGGCTCAGCTCACGTTTACTCACAGATGCCTCGGCACGGTGCCCCAGCTTTGCAATGAGGACGCTTGTTGTGTGGGGGCTGCTGGCTGAATGGGAGACGATTCCCCACCACTGACCAACTTCAGAATTGTTTACAACTGGAGCAAGTGCCCTGATACGGTTTTCCTCTGAGTAACTGGTGGGTTCTGTTTTTTTTTTCTCTTTTTCGTTTTTGGTTCAAGGTAGATTTTATTCCTCTTTTTTGTATTTACAGATATAAGCATGGAAATAATTTATTCATATAAATACATGTATGTGAAGGGAATAATTGTTTTTTCTGTTTTATTTTTTAAATTTTATTTCTTTTTAATTTTGAATTTTATTTTATATTTTTATACAGCAGGTTCTCATTGGTTATCTATTTTATACATATAAATGTTTACATGCCAATCCCAATCTCTCAACTCCTCCCACCACCACCCCTCCAAGAGCTTTCCCCCCTTGTTGTCCATACGATTGTTGTCTACATCTGTTGCTCTATTTATGCCTTGCAAAACGGTTAATCTGTACAGTTTTTCTAGGTTCCACATATATGCATGAATATACAAGATTTGTTTTTCTCTTTCTGACTTACTTCACTCTGTATGACAGTCTCTAGATCCATCGACGTCTCTACAAATGACCCAATTTCATTCCTTTCATGGCTTAGTAATATTCCATTTTATATATGTACCACATCTTTATGCATTCGTCTGTCTGTGGGCATTTAGGTTGCTTCCATTACCTCGATATTGTAAATAGTGATGCAATGAACATTGCGGTGAATGTCTCTTTTTGATTTATGGTTTTGTCTGGGTATATGTCCAGTCCTGGGATTGCTGTATCATATGGTAATTCTATTATTAGTTTCTTAAGAAACTCCATATTGTTCTCCATAGTGAATGTATCAATTTATATTCCCAACAATAGTGGAAGAGGGTTCCTTTTCTCCACACCCTTTCCAGCATTTGTTGTTTGTAGATTTTCAGATGATGCCCATTCTAACAGGTGTGAGGTGATACCTCATTGTTGAGTCCATTTCGTTGAGCAGGGGGTAGGTCTTGTCTATTACATATTTGGCTTATGGAACGGTATCTGTGCTAATTTCAAACTCTGGTTTTATGCAGCACCCCCTTAACTCACCTTTCCCCTTAAGCAAGCATAAGTTGGTTTTCTAATCTTGAGACCCTGTTCTGTTTTGTAATTCAGTTCATGTGTAGCCAAGTTTACATTCCGTGCATTAGTGATACCTTATGATGTTTCTTTTTCTGTGTGACTTATTTCACTTAGAATCATCATGCCTCAATCCACTCATTATGCTGGTACAGGCCTGGTGACACAGATTTCATTGCTGAGTGGTATTCTGTTGTATGTAAGTACCGCAACTTCTTTATCAATTATTTGTTCTCTGGGATATTTAACTCGTACTGTAGAAGAGGTTCCTGTAAACAGAGCCGTCCCAAATTTTGGGGTGGCTGTGTCTTTTTGATTTTAATTTCCCTAAGCTATAGGACCATAAGTGGAAATGCCCTAGACTCTGTTGCTTTGTTTTTCAGATGTATCAGGAAACACCATACACTTCTCCAGAGTGGCTGTTGGCAATTTACATCCCGCCCATCAGCATAACAAGGCTCCTTTTTCCCCATGGCCTGTCTTGCCTTTCTGGATTTTACACTTTTCTCAGATGGCCCTTTAGACCGGGGGGAAGTGACACTCATAGTTCGGATTTCCATTGCAAGCTTGCTTGGTTTGCCAAAAAGGGCGTATGTGTTTTTTCCTGAATATATTCAGGAACAAACTCATACGCCCTTTGTTGCCAAGTGCATCATTGTCGATGTTCTGCCTCTTTTCCTATGCTTTAAATGCAAATCCAGTCTACCTCCTGAAATCGGTTTCCTGAAATTCTGCCCCGCTTTCAAGTCCTCTTCGCAGCCTTACTTCAATATATTTTTGGACATTATCTGTCATTTATAACTCTCCAGGTTTGTGAATTACAGGGCCCCTGAGCTCCTTTCTTCAACTCGCTTTCTTGTGAGCTGGCCGCAAACCCGCAAGACTGCTTCAGGCCCTAATCTGCTTCTGGCAGGGCACGCTGAGCCTTTGGTTAATTTCTCTTCCTGGTGGGAAATGAGTGTTAAATATGCCCGTCCAGACACCTACCTCACTCTCAACCCCTTGGTGATGTGGGTCCTCTGGTTTGTGGCCACCTTTTCTGGGTTCCTCACCTTTCGATGATGTGGCCCCACTAGTGTGAGGACACTCCTGCCTGGTTCTCATCCACGTGGTTATGTGGACCCCCTGGTGAGAGTCTGTTCCTGGCTTTGTTCCTCACCCACCTGTGAGGGAGACCCTCTGCTGATAGGTCACTCCTGCATGGCTGGCACACATTGCCTTGGTGAAGTCAGCCGTGTGGTGGCAGTTGGAGCGTGCTGGGAATCTCCTCCCCCCGGTGATGAGGGCCCTCTTGCGTCAGGCCCTAACTGCTGGGCTCACCAACTTTTCTTAGGGAGCCCAGTGATGCTTTGGCACTCCTCTTAGGATCCCATCTCCATGGAGATGTGGGCCTTCTGCTCTGAGGTCCCAACGGCTGGGTTGTTCACATTTTCATGATGTGGGCTCTCTGGTGTTCACAGAGGCCTGGATCCCATAGCCTCTGTGCTCTTGGCCGCCTGCTGGGAGGTTCCAACTGCTGGATTCCTCACTTTTTTAATTTTTTGGGCCCTCTGTTGTGAGGATCCTCCTGCCTGCCTCACTCCCAGCCCCTTCGTGATGTGTGTCGTCTGGTTTGAGGCCACATGTGCTGGGTTCCTCACC
Source organism: Leucopleurus acutus (assembly GCF_964270905.1). Lineage (NCBI taxonomy): Eukaryota > Metazoa > Chordata > Mammalia > Artiodactyla > Delphinidae > Leucopleurus > Leucopleurus acutus. The sequence goes on from NW_028138993.1 coordinate 268,015, forward strand.
TTTCGATGATGTGGGACCAATGGTCTTAGGAGACTCCTGCCTGGTTCACATCCCCTTGGTGATGTGGGCCCTCTGTTGAGAGTCTGATCCTGGCTGGGTTCCTCACCCATCTGTGAGGTGGGCCGTCTGCTGTGAGGTCACTCCTGCCTGGCTTGCTCACCTCGCCTTGTGGACATGAGCCCTCTGGTGGCACTTGGAGCCTGCTGGGAGCCTCCTCTCCTGGGTGATGAGGGCCCTCTGGCGTCAGGCCCTAACTGCTGGGCTCCCCACATTTTGTGATGTGCGCCCAGTGGTGCGAGGACACTCCAGCCAGGTTCACATCCCCATTGGGATGTGGGCCTTCTGCTCTGAGGTCCCAAAGCCTGGGTTGCTCACAGTTTCATGATGTGGGCTCTCTGGTATTAGTTCACTCCTGCCTGCATCCCATAGCTTCTGTGCTCTGGGCCGCCTGCTGGGAGGTTCCAACTGCTGGATTCCTCACCTTTCTTATTCTTTGGGCCCTCTGTTTTTAGGCTACTCCTGCCTGCCTCACTCCCATTCCCTTTGTGATATGTGTCCTCTGATTTGAGGCCACATGTGCTGGGTTCCTCACCTTTCGATGATGTGACCCCACTCGTGTGAGGACACTCCTGCCTGGTTCCCATCCCCTTGGTGAGGTGGGCCCTCTGGCGAGAGTCTAATCCTGGCTGGGTTCCTCAACGTTCTGTGAGGTAGGCCCTCTGCTGTGAGGTCACTCCTGCCTGGCTGGCACACGTCACCTTGGAGACGTGAGCCCTCTGGTGGCAGTTGGAGCGTGCAGGGCGCCTCCTCCTCTCGGTGATGACGGCCCTCTGGCGTCAGGCCCTAAATGGTGGGCTCCCCACATTTTCTGATGTGCGCCCAGTGGTGCGAGGACACTCCAGCCAGGT